>NC_060192.1:16588817-16686317 GCF_021184085.1 Oncorhynchus gorbuscha
TCTCAATATGGCAGTGTCATCCGCCAGCACTGCTCATTTTCCCGTTACGCTATTGGTGAGCATTAGCCTACTCCAATAGGGTAGAATAGAACCACGTCTTGTCTGTACAGTAGCTTTACACACGCAGCGCCGTCTAGGCACCCGAACCAACAAAGACAGGAGCCTCTGTCCACCCAACGAGCAATATGGAAATTGAGATGAAATTGACATAATCTTTTCTCTATTCTATATACGTTACATAAGGATGAGAACTGAACTGCCATGCCTTATCAGCAGACTAGAAAATGGGAGACGACAAAAGAGCAAGCTGAATGAAGGCTCTGGATGTTAATCTTGAGTTGCTGTTAGATAACTGTCCAAGCCGCTCATATCACTTTGAGAGCTGAGAAAAAAAGGTGTGCTTTTTTCAATCAAACCTGCAGTGCAACACAGTTGCCTGTAAAGCCTTCCTTGTTGACTGGCGTCAAAACAAATCAAGGAATGGCTTCGGTAAGGCAGAAACAGCAGATTGTCTTTATAGGTAGAGCCTTTCTTTTTCAGAGAAGGATTAGACATGTTTATGCACAGTGATATTACATGAGCAACGGTGGATTGAACTTTTTAGAGGTAGAAAAAGCTCAGACAGAAAGAGAAAGAGGGAGATAGAGATCGAGAGAATGGGGCGGCGAGAGACGCATGGTTGGCATCACTTAGATCTGCAATTTTAGACAATGTTTATGTTCATTTAGTTTGTCTTATACCTTAAAATAAGGCCATACTATTTTTTTCCCATGCCAAGACAGATTAAGAGACTCAGAGAGAGAGAGAGAGAAATGTACAGAGAGAGAGAGCATAGTGAGAGGGAGAGAGAGAGAGAGCGAGAGAGAGAGAGAGAGAAATGTACAGAGAGAGAGAGAGAGAGAGTGAGAGGGAGAGAGGGAGAGAGAGAGAGAGAAAATGTACAGAAAGAGAGAGCGTAGTGAGAGAGAGAGAGAGAGAGAGAAATGTACAGAAAGAGAGAGCGTAGTGAGAGAGAGAGAGCGTAGTGAGTGAGAGAGAGTGAGAGAGAGAGAGAGAGAGAGAGAGAGAGAGAGAGAGAGGGAGAGAGGGAGAGAGGGAGAGAGATAGAAATGTACAGAATGAGAGAGTGTAGTGGGAGGGAGAGAGAGAGAAATGTACAGAATGAGAGAGTGTAGTGAGAGGGAGAGAGAGAGAAATATACCGAATGAGAGAGCGTAGTGAGAGGGAGAGAGAGAGAGAGAGAGAAATGTACAGAGACAGAGAGCGTAGTGAGAGGGGGAGAGAGAGATGTACAGAAAGGGAGAGCGAGAGAGAGAGAGAGAGAGAGAGAGAGAGAGAGAGAGAGAGAGAGAGAGAGAGAGAGTACAGAAAGAGAGAGAGAGAGAGAGAGAGAGAGAGAGAGAGAGAGAGAGAGAGAGAGAGAGAGAGAGAGAGAGAGAGAGAGCGAGAGAGAGAGAAATGTACAGAAAGAGAGAGCGTAGTGAGAGGGGGAGAGAGAGATGTACAGAAAGGGAGAGCGGAGAGAGAGAGAGAGAGAGAGAGAGAGAGAGAGAGAGAGAGAGAGAGAGAGAGAGAGAGAAAGAGAAAGAGAGAGTGTAGTGAGAGGGAGAGAGAAATGTACAGAATGAGAGAGTGTAGTGTACAGAATGAGAGAGAGAGAGAGAGAGAGAGAGAAGAGTACAGAATGAGAGAGTGTAGTGAGAGGGAGAGAGAGAGAAATGTACAGAATGAGAGAGTGTAGTGAGAGGGAGAGAGAGAGAAATGTACAGAATGAGAGAGTGTAGTGAGAGGGAGAGAGAGAGAAATGTACAGAATGAGAGAGTGTAGTGAGAGGGAGAGAGAGAGAAATGTACAGAAAGAGAGAGCGTAGTGAGAGGGAGAGAGAGAGAGAGATAAATGTACAGAAAGAGAGAGTGTAGTGAGAGGGAGAAAGAGAGAGAGACATGTACAGAAAGAGAGAGCATAGTGAGAGGGAGAGAGAGAAATGTACAGAAAGAGAGAGGGAGAGAGAGAGGGAGAGAGAGAGGGAGGGAGAGAGAGAGAGAAATGTACAGAAAGAGAGAGCGTAGTGAGAGGGAGAGAGGGAGGGAGAAATGTACAGAAAGAGAGAGCGTAGTGAGAGAGAGAGAGCGTAGTGAGAGGGAGAGAGGGAGGGAGAAATGTACAGAAAGAGAGAGCGGAGAGAGAGAGAGAGAAAAATGTACAGAAAGAGAGAGGGAGAGAGAGAGAGAGGGAGGGAGAGAGAGAGAGAGAAATGTACAGAAAGAGAGAGCGTAGTGAGAGGGAGAGAGAGAGATGTACAGAAAGGGAGAGCGGAGAGAGAGAGAGAGAGAGAGAGAGAGAGAGAGAGAGAGAGAGAGAGAGAGAGAGAGAGAGAGAGAGAGAGAGAGAGAGAGAGAGAGAGAGAGAGAGAGAGAGAAATGTACAGAATGAGAGAGTGTAGTGAGAGGGAGGGAGAGAGAAATGTACAGAAAGAGAGAGCGTAGTGAGAGGGAGAGAGAGAGAAATGTACAGAAAGAGAGAGCGTAGTGAGAGGGAGAGAGAGAGAAATGTACAGAAAGAGAGAGGAGAGAGAGAGGAGAGAGAGAGGAGAGAGAGAGAGAGAGAAAATGTACAGAAAGAGAGAGCGTAGTGAGAGGGAGAGAGGGAGGGAGAAATGTACAGAAAGAGAGAGCGTAGTGAGAGGGAGAGAGGGAGGGAGAAATGTACAGAAAGAGAGAGCGTAGTGAGAGGGAGAGAGGGAGAGAGAGAGAAATGTACAGAAAGAGAGAGCGTAGGGAGAGAGAGAGAGAGAGAGATAGAGAGAGAAATGTACAGAAAGAGAGAGCATAGTGAGAGGGAGAGAGGGAGGGAGAAATGTACAGAAAGAGAGAGCGTAGTGAGAGGGAGAGAGGGAGGGAGAAATGTACATAAACGGAGAGCGTAGTGAGAGGGAGAGAGGGAGAGAGGGAGAGAGAGAAATGTACAGGAAGAGAGAGAGCGTAGTGAGAGGGAGAGAGAGAGGGAGAGAGAGAGAAATGTACAGAAAGAGAGAGCGTAGTGAGAGGGAGAGAGGGAGAGAGAGAGAGAGAGAGAGAAATGTACAGAAAGAGAGAGCGTAGTGAAAGGGAGAGAGGGAGAGAGAGAGAGAGAGAAAATGTACAGAAAGAGAGAGCGTAGTGAGAGGGAGAGAGGGAGAGAGAGAGATGTACAGAAAGAGAGAGCGTAGTGAGAGGGAGGTGAACGTTAAGGACTGAAACAGATGAAGGGAAACATGTTGTTTCTGACCCCAGTGTGTCAATCCCACAGCTCCCAGGCTGTGAGGAATACAGAGACACAACAGGCACTTTTAACTCAACCATAATTCTGTCAAATGTCCAGTCAGTGACCCAGTAGGGCTCTGGCAGACATCACAGTGGAAGGTTTCAGACATTTCAACTGTGATTGTGAGTTGCATGACTAAATGACTAAATGCAATGAGTCGCATGACTAAATTATAGGCCGCTGATCAGGCTTGTAATTGGACAGCTGTGACTTTTTTTTTTCTTTTTTTTTTGTGAAGTTGAGCCAGGATTATCTGAGAGAGCTAGTGTGACCTCTGACACTGCTGTCATGTATGTGTCTTAATTAATACTGATAGGAATATTTAAATAAAGAATGAGACTACCTGAGAGAAGCAGAGGAATGTGAGTACCTGCACTAATGTAACACAAACGTTTAAAACTGTAATACAAATCTAAGACCAAATGCACTGCAGATGATGCCCGTTTTCTTCCTACAGAGTCATACTGCCAGCCTCTGTTAACCATCTCTTTTTACCACATTCCCCTGCTTTGAATTCATGTCATTGCTATTACAGCCACACAATAGGCTCATAGCATCAGCATTGTGTCTCTGCTGCACTGTGATTGGACTACAGACACAGTGCTGCCGAATCTCCCTCCCGATCCAGCATGCTCTGCTCTGAGTATGTGGCGCGCAGAGTCGGGCGGTAACTGATTACATTTAAATATATATATATATTTCACCTTTATTTAACCAGGCAAGCTAGTTGAGAACAAGTTCTCATTTACAACTGCGACCTGGCCAAGATGTAATTAGTCACATGTTATCTGATTACATAAAAACTGCAACTGTAAACAGTTACGTTACCCGCAAAAGTATTGTAATAAGATCACCAAATGCATTTCATGGATCCTTTGTGTCTTCTTCTATTGCGTCTTAAGGGGAAAGTAATCCAAAAATAAATTAAAGTAATCAGATTCCTATTTGCTAATACCAAAATTATGTTACTGACTACAATTTTGGGCAGGTGACTAGAAACTGTAACGGATTACATTTAGAAAGTAACCTACTCAACCCTGGTGGTGCGGCACATGAAAGCTCTTCCCTTCCCTTCCGCATGACTGCACATCGACATGGGCCAGACTGTTAGCATAATTGGCCAGGGTACCAGCCTTGCATTTAAAAGGCTAATTTAAGCACTTCTCGGGGAGTGAGAGAGATCGATCACACCACCTTTTGGTCTGCTGAACACATTCTATTGCAGATGTTTTCAACATCTTCTCCAATGGGTTAGACAGCAGGGCTAGGTAATGTACACCACCTGAGCTCCCACCCACAATCTCCTACATACACTTTGAAGGTGGTGGATGTATAGTATGGGGGAGAATGGTCTACCAATTCTGGTTTTGGGTGCATGTATGTGTAGAGGAAGGTCTGTTTAAGTGTGTTAGTGTCTGTCAGAGTTTATATGTACAGTGAGGCTAAAAAGTATTTAGTCAGCCACCAATTGTGCAAGTTCTCCCACTTAAAAAGATGAGAGAGGCCTGTAATTTTCATCATAGGTACACTTCAACTGTGACAGACAAAATTTGAAAAAAAAATCTGAAAATCACATTGTAGGATTTTTTAATGAATTTATTTGCAAATTATGGTGGAAAATAAGTATTTGGTCAATAACAAAAGTTTATCTCAATACTTTGTTATATACCCTTTGTTGGCAATGACAGAGGTCAAACGTTTTCTGTAAGTCCTCACGAGGTTTTCACACACTGTTGCTGTTATTTTGGCCCATTCCTCCATGCAGATCTCCTCTAGAGCAGTGATGTTTTGGGGCTGTTGCTGGGCAACACGGACTTTCAACTCCCTCCAAAGATTTTCTATGGGGTTGAGATCTGTTTGTGTGTGTGAGTGTGTGTTCTCACTCTCCAGGATAACCAGTGTATTTAAAACTGACACAAAGGGACCTGTATGTGTCTGTGTATTTAACCATGTCTGTGTATTTAACCATGTCTGTGTATTTAACCATGTCTGTGTTAACAATGTCTGTGTTAACAATGTCTGTGTATTTAACCATGTCTGTGTATTTAAACATGTCTAGTGTATTTAACCATGTCTGTGTATTTAACCATGTCTGTGTATTTAACCATGTCTGTGTTAACCATGTCTGTGTATTTAACCATGTCTGTGTATTTAACCATGTCTGTGTTAACCATGTCTGTGTATTTAACCATGTCTGTGTATTTAACCATGTCTGTGTTAACCATGTCTAGTGTATTTAACCATGTCTAGTGTATTTAACCATGTCTGTGTATTTAACCATGTCTGTGTTAACCATGTCTAGTGTATTTAACCATGTCTGTGTATTTAACCATGTCTGTGTATTTAACCATGTATGTGTTAACCATGTCTGTGTATTTAACCATGTCTGTGTATTTAACCATGTATGTGTTAACCATGTCTGTGTATTTAACCATGTATGTGTTAACCATGTCTGTGTATTTAACCATGTCTGTGTATTTAACCATGTCTGTGTATTTAACCATGTCTGTGTATTTAACCATGTATGTGTTAACCATGTCTGTGTATTTAACCATGTATGTGTTAACCATGTCTGTGTATTTAACCATGTCTGTGTATTTAACCATGTCTGTGTATTTAACCATGTCTGTGTATTTAACCATGTATGTGTTAACCATGTCTGTGTATTTAACCATGTATGTGTTAACCATGTCTGTGTATTTAACCATGTCTGTGTATTTAACCATGTCTGTGTATTTAACCATGTCTGTGTATTTAACCATGTATGTGTTAACCATGTCTGTGTATTTAACCATGTCTGTGTATTTAACCATGTATGTGTTAACCACGTCTAGTGTATTTAACCATGTCTGTGTATTTAACCATGTCTGTGTATTTAACCATGTCTGTGTATTTAACCATGTCTGTGTATTTAACCATGTCTGTGTATTTAACCATGTATGTGTTAACCATGTCTGTGTATTTAACCATGTCTGTGTATTTAACCATGTATGTGTTAACCACGTCTAGTGTATTTAACCATGTCTGTGTATTTAACCATGTATGTGTTAACCATGTCTGTGTATTTAACCATGTCTAGTGTATTTAACCATGTCTGTGTATTTAACCATGTCTGTGTATTTAACCATGTCTGTGTTAACCATGTCTGTGTATTTAACCATGTCTGTGTATTTAACCATGTCTAGTGTATTTCCCTCAGACGTTGTTAGGTCCGATGGTCTCCACATGTGCCCATACAGCAGAGTGTGGAGGAAAGTATGTCATCTGTATGCAGTGAGTAGACACGTAATCAGGCATGCACACACACTCTCCTCCCCTGAAGTGCTGAAACATTTACACACCTTCCCAACCCACTTCTCTACAGTCAGTTGCGTCTGGCATTGTGAACACGAGAAGAATGATAAAGATGAATCTGAATTTTGATGTGGCAATCCATCATCGATCACAATCAGCACCAGAGTGTGAATTATACCGTGACATTCGGGGGGGTTTGTATTTTTTTTCACTGGACTTCCTATTTGTGATATTTTTATGGGCCTAATAGTGAGAAGACATGTATTTTAATGGTAAACATGTGTTACCTTTTAATGTGGCATGAACTCAACCAGTCCTGATGTTTTCATCTGATTGTCAAACAAATCCCTTCGTTGCCCACGGCAAAATAATTCAAGCATTCAAACACTGTGCACATACACTCTTGTATCCTGAATTCATTGATGCATCTTGCTGACAAATGGACCTTTTTTGTAAAAAGAAAAGTCGGGACACCTGAAAGGGGGCTGAAACAGGGGTCGCAAATACAGCTGTGTCTGTCCCGAGCTCATCAGAGAAGGAATCTGAGGGCCCAGTTGAAACAATGTTGAAAGTTTGCTAGCGGGCTGGACTCAGATGATAATGTTGAAAGTTTGCTAGCGGGCTGGACTTAGTTGATAATGTTGAAAGTTTGCTAGCGGGCTGGACTTAGTTGTTAATGTTGAAAGTTGGCTAGCGGGCTGGACCCAGTTGATAATGTTGAAAGTTTGATAGTGGGCTGGACTCAGATGATAATGTTGAAAGTTTGATAGTGGGCTGGACCCAGTTGATAATGTTGAAAGTTTGCTAGTGGGCTGGACCCAGTTGATAATGTTGAAAGTTTGATAGTGGGCTGGACTCAGATGATAATGTTGAAAGTTTGATAGTGGGCTGGACCCAGTTGATAATGTTGAAAGTTTGCTAGTGGGCTGGACCCAGTTGATAATGTTGAAAGTTTGCTAGCGAAAGCTTAAGACATAGGGAGATAGGCGGACTAGAGAGATTAATTTGATTGAAAGAACCTGAACAACTGTCACTGGTTTAAACCATGACAGAGAGGCGGGGGTGTTAGTTTAATTTGGAATAATCTTTTATGTTAATATTCACCACTGTAGCAGTACACAATTGCATTTTAAACAAATAGGAGAAAGGTTACATTTAGAGACCCCCCCCCAAGGTTTAGAATTTACAAAACGCTTACCTCTGTGTTTGTCCTCTGTGTTTGTCCTCTGTGTTTGTCCTCTGTGTTTGTCCTCTGTGTTTGTCCTCTTTGTTTGCTGAAATCCATACTTTTTTCAATTAACATGAATCAAATACAACCACCACCGACTGTTTTCTTGTTGAAATTCAATTGGCACATTTGCGCTGAGTTGCCGTCTTTGAGCAACAGAAATTAGCAAACAGTCACTTGATTAACGTTTGTTGTGGATTTCAGCAAAAAAAGAAAGGCATGCAACTACAGAGGACAAACATGGGTGCAAGGTACAATATAATTTGTTTGTGCATCAGCACATCTCAGTTTTTCTTATTGGTAAATTATTATTAGTCTAAACTTGTAGTAATCATGGTCTAATTACCAACCGGGGGCTCCCCATTGATTTTTTTTCAGTCACTCTCACTCACATTTTTTGTGGCCCCCACATTGGGGCCCCCACATTACATTTGATATTTCACACTTTTATCCATCAATGTCTACTGAAACACGAGACCTTTCTACTGCATATTATTCGATTGTTTTGTTGCTGGCCTTTAACAGATGGCTTGAAATGCCTTTTAATCTGCAGATTAGATATTTATATGAAATTATAGTAAATGTCAAGCATCAATAATTTCTCCCCTGTGTCACATAGAGCTACCATGTCCTCACATTTCAAAGGTGTTACCGCAAATGAGTTCATCCCCCTGCTGTGAGAAGACTGTGTTTGTTTATTTGTGCGTGTGTGTGTGCGTGCTTGCGTGTGGTTGTGTGCGTGTGTGCGGGTGTGTGTGTGTGCAAGAGAGGTCCAGAGATAGAGAGTGAGAGAGACTGTGTATATGACTCAGGTTTGCAATGATGTGTATCTGACTAAAGGGTAACACAAGCCTCAGGCTACCGTCCAGTTGATCCAAAGTGAAATTTTCCATCCTAATAGGTCACTTCCTCTCCTCTGTCCTCTCCTCTGTCCTCTCCTCTGTCCACTTCCTGCCCTATTGAACTATAAAATACACAAAACTCAACCCATTGATTTGTTTTGTTTCTCCAACCATCATCATCATGTAGGATCTCATAATTTATCCTCTCATATGTATCGATATGAAAACTTCCTTAAATATGTTGTTCTTTTTGTTTTGTTTTTGTGGATTAAAAACCCTAAGCTTATATCTGTAAACTGACTGTTAGACATGGAACCAACTAGGCTCATCAGGGAGAATCGGAGATCTGTCAGATTCTATGGAGTCTTTCTGGGGCTCGCCAATGGCTAAACTCCTGTTGGTGATGATGTCATGTTCATGGGCCATGTCACCAAGGGAGTGAGACACCGAACCCAAGACAGCTCGATTAGTCTCTGTCACTTTTCCAGTCCCTCCCTATTTGTCTCCCTGATCTGTCTCATTTGTCTGTCTCTCTTCATCACTTCCACATCTGTTTTCACCTCTGTCACATCTTCTCACTTGTTTTCAGCTGTCCCTTTTAACAATATAATGTTCAGGCCTATATACGTTTTTTTATTGGTTGCCTTTCATAGTGTCATGGTAGTGTGCCATCTGACAATATCTATAATATCACCGTCCAGTACAGTATGTAAAACCGAAACATGCCAATCACAAAAGCTGCAGTCCGCCCGGTCACCCTAAATGTCCCCGTCACGTTGCGTCACCCCGTGTGGCATGATGAGTCAGTCACCCTCAGTTTGGTGGGCAGAAACCCTGCCTGTCTTTCTCTGTCGTTCATTTGTGCATCTGCTGCGTTATGTTCATCTATCTGTTTGCTCTGTGGGTGTCATCATCTTCGAGTCGCTTTCAGCTCCCCAGCTTTTGCTTCAGAGTGGACCGTTTTTGTGCAGTCAACCCAACCATAACCAAATTGCATTTCATCCCGACCGTCACTCTGTGTATGTGTGCTGTGTGTGTGTATGTCTGTGTGTGCTGTGTGTGTGTATGTCTGTGTGTGCTGTGTGTGTGTATGTCTGTGTGTGTGTATGTCTGTGTGTGTGTATGTCTGTGTGTGCTGTGTGTGTGTATGTCTGTGTGTGTGTATGTCTGTGTGTGTGTATGTCTGTGTGTGCTGTGTGTGTGTATGTCTGTGTGTGTGTATGTCTGTGTGTGTGTATGTCTGTGTGTGCTGTGTGTGTGTATGTCTGTGTGTGTGTATGTCTGTGTGTGTGTATGTCTGTGTGTGTGTATGTCTGTGTGTGCTGTGTGTTTGTATGTCTGTGTGTGTGTATGTCTGTGTGTGCTGTGTGTGTGTATGTCTGTGTGTGTGTATGTCTGTGTGTGTGTATGTCTGTGTGTGTGTATGTCTGTGTGTGCTGTGTGTGTGTATGTCTGTGTGTGCTGTGTGTTTGTATGTCTGTGTGTGTGTATGTCTGTGTGTGTGTATGTCTGTGTGTGTGTATGTCTGTGTGTGCTGTGTGTGTGTATGTCTGTGTGTGTGTGTGTTTGTGTGTATGTCTGTGTGTGTGTATGTCTGTGTGTGTGTGTTTGTATGTCTGTGTGTGTGTGTCTGTGTGTGCTGTGTGTGTGTATGTCTGTGTGTGTGTATGTCTGTGTGTGTGTATGTCTGTGTGTGTGTATGTCTGTGTGTGTGTATGTCTGTGTGTGTGTGTGTCTGTGTGTGTGTATGTCTGTGTGTGTGTATGTCTGTGTGTGTGTATGTCTGTGTGTGCTATGTGTGTGTGTGCTGTGTGTGTGTATGTCTGTGTGTGTGTATGTCTGTGTGTGTGTATGTCTGTGTGTGCTGTGTGTATGCTGTGTGTGTGCTGTGTGTGTGTATGTCTGTGTGTGTGTATGTCTGTGTGTGTGTATGTCTGTGTGTGCTTTCCTGTCTTTTCTTCTCTGCCGTATAGCTGTCTTTGGGCTCCGGGGGAAATACTGTTTCATTCCATCTCTCAGCGTTTGCCTGCATGTCCTATTTTCCCTTGATTTACCCAGTATGCAGGGTTCACCCGTCACATCCTCTTGACAGGTAACGTGTCAGTAAGCATCTGACGGGTTGTGTTTTCTTTCTTTCTTTCTTTCTTTCTTTCTTTCTTTCTTTCTTTCTTTCTCTCTCTGTCTCTCTGTCTCTCTCTCTCTCTCTCTCTCTCTCTCTCTCTCTCTCTCTCTCTCTCTCTCTCTCTGTCTCTCTGTCTCTCTGTCTCTCTGCCTCACTGTCTCTCTTTCTCTCTTTCTCTCCTTGGTGCAGCCTCTGCTTTGACCACTTTCACCAGAGGTGATGGGGAGGAAGAGACATTTGTGACAATGTGTCCTTTTCAAAGCGTCACTTAACCAGATGTAGCTTGCCCTAAGAGGGACACAAGAGTGTACCTTCAATATGCATAAGCTGCTCTCCCCAATGCTCCAATTCACAGCAACATTTTAAAACGGCATCACACAGGGTCAGCGATAGAGCGAGAGAGAGAGGGGGAGTGTGTGTGCATGTGTTCAGTTTAATCTAGTTTAGTTCTCAGAATGTCTTTAATTTGATTCAAACATCATTTCTCACACTCAGCTCATATTAGCGCATATGGGTCAGCCAATACAGTATGTATATATGCTAATTTCTTTCGAGCCATGACACCTCATCAGACACATAATTGTGTCAGTGTCACAGTGTTTTTAACACCCCCTCTCTCCCATTGACACCCAACCCACTCGGCACAGATGTAATTTCAACGTCTAGTTATTATTTACATTTGGTTGAGTTGTTAACTAACGTGAATTCAACGTGAAAACAACATTGGATTGAGGTTAAAAGTTGGGTGAAAAAAATTCTAAATTCCCTTACAATGATAACTTTTAGCAAATCCACTCAGTTTTCATTTACATTACATTTAAGTCATTTAGCAGACGCTCTTATCCAGAGCGACTTACAAATTGGTGCATTCACCTTATGACATCCAGTGGGACAGTCACTTAACAATAGTGCATCTAAAACTTAGGGGGGGTGGGGTGAGAGGGATTACTTAACCTATCCTAGGTATTCCTTAAAGAGGTGGGGTTTCAGGTGTCTCCGGAAGGTGGTGATTGACTCCGCTGTCCTGGCGTCGTGAGGGAGTTTGTTCCACCATTGGGGGGCCAGGGCAGCGAACAGTTTTGACTGGGCTGAGCGGGAGCTGTACTTCCTCAGTGGTAGGGAGGCGAGCAGGCCAGAGGTGGATGAACGCAGTGCCCTTGTTTGGGTGTAGGGCCTGATCAGAGCCTGGAGGTACTGAGGTGCCGTTCCCCTCACAGCTCCGTAGGCAAGCACCATGGTCTTGTAGCGGATGCGAGCTTCAACTGGAAGCCAGTGGAGAGAACGGAGGAGCGGGGTGACGTGAGAGAACTTGGGAAGGTTGAACACCAGACGGGCTGCGGCGTTCTGAATGAGTTGAAGGGGTTTAATGGCACAGGCAGGGAGGCCAGCCAACAGCGAGTTGCAGTAATCCAGACGGGAGATGACAAGTGCCTGGATTAGGACCTGCGCCGCTTCCTGTGTGAGGCAGGGTCGTACTCTGCGGATGTTGTAGAGCATGAACCTACAGGAACGGGCCATGTTTTCCATGTTGATTCAACGTCACTGCATTGATTTTTTGTTGTTGTTATGACGTGGAAACAAAATGATGTCCTCACGCTTGAGGTGATTAAAAAAAATATATATATATTTCACCTTTATTTAACCAGGTAGGTCAGATAAGAATAAGTTATCATTTACAACTGCGACCTGGCCAAAATAAAGCAAAGCAGTTCGACACAAACAACAACTGTTACACATGAAATAAACCAACATGCAGTCAATAACACGATAGAAAAGTCTATATACAGTGTGTGCAAATATAGTAAGAGTAGGGAGGTAAGGCAATAAATAGGCCATAGTTGCAAAAATAATTACAATTTAGCATTAAAACTGAAGTGATAGATGTGCAGATGATGATGTGCAAGTAGAGATACTGGGGTGCAAAAGAGCAAGAAAAATAAATAACCATATAGGGGGAGACATAACAGACGGCACTGTGATAGACTACATCCAATTTGTTGAGTAGAGTGTTGGAAGCTATTTGTAAATTACATCACTGAAGTCAAGGATCGGTAGGATAGTCAGTTTTACGATGGTTTGTTTGGCAGCTAGAGTGAAGGAGGCTTTGTTGCAAAATAGGAAGCCGATTCTAGATTTCATTTTGGATTGGAGATGATTAATGTGAGACTGGAAGGAGACTCTACAGTCTATCCAGACACCTAGGTATTTGTAGTTGTTCACATAAGTCAGAAACGTCCAGAGTAGTGATGCTAATCGGGCGGGCAGGTGCGGGCAGCAATCGGTTGAAGAGCATGCATTTAGTTTTACTAGCATTTAAGAGCAGTTGGAGGCTATGGAAGGAGTGGCATTGAAGCACGTTTGGAGGTTTGTTAATACAGTGTCCAAAGAAGGGCCAGATGTAACGACTGTTGGTGGAAGAAGGTGAGGACCAAAGCGCAGCGTGGTACGTGTTCAGAATGGTGTCGTCTGCATAGAGGTGGATCAGAGAAACACCAGCAGTGTGACATCATTGATGTATACAGAGAAAAGAGTTGGGCCGAGAATTGAACCATGTGGCACCCCCATAGAGACTGCCAAAGGTCCGTACAACAGACCCTCCAATTTGACACACTGAACTCTGTCTGAGAAGCAGTTGGTGAACCAGGCGAGGCATTCATTTGAGGAACCAAGGCTATTGAGTCTGCCGATGAGAATGCGGTGATTGACAGAGTCAAAAGCCTTGGCCAGATCGATGAAGATGGCTGCACAGTACTGTCTTTTATTGATGGCGGTTATGATATCATTTAGGACCTTGAGCGTGGCTGAGGTGCACCCATGACCAGCTCGGAAACCAGATTGCATAGCGGAGAAGGATACGGTGGTATTCGAAATGGTTGGTGATCTGTTTGTTAACTTGGCTTTCGAAGACTTTAGATGTCAGAGCATGATGGATATAGGTCTGTAACAGTTCGGGTCTAGAGTGTCTCCCCATTTGAAGAGGAGGATGACCGCGGCAGCTTTCCAATCTTCAGGGATCTCAGACGATACAAAGGAGAGGTTGAACAGGCTAGTAATAGGGGTTGCAACAATTTTGGCGGATAATTTTAGATAGAGATTGTCTAGCCCAGCTGATTTGTAGGGGTCCAGTTTTTGCAGCTCTTACAGAACATCAGCTATCTGGATTTGGGTGATGGAGAAGGGGTGGGGTGGGGGGGGGTGTGGCTTGGGCAAGTTGCTGCAGAGGGTGCAGAGCTGTTAGCCGGGTTAGGGGTAGCCAGGTGGAAAGCATGGCCAGCTGTAGAAAAATGCTTTTTGAAAATCTCGATTATCGTAGATTAGCCTCAGTGCAGTGGCAGCTCAGAGAGGTGCTCTTATTTTCCATGGACTTTACAGTGTCCCCAAACTTTTGGGAATTAGTGCTACAGGATGCAAATTTCTATTTGAAAAAGCTAGCATTTGCTTTCCTATCTGACTGTGTATATTGGTTCCTGACTTCCCTGAAAAGTTGGATATCACCGGGGCTATTCGATGCTAAATGCAGTACGTCGCAGGATGTTTTTGTGATGGTCAAGGGCAGTCAAGTCTGGAGTGAACCAAGGGCTATATCTGTTCTTTGTTAATCATTTTTTGAATGGGGAATGCTTACTTAAGATGGTGAGGAAAGCACTTTTAAAGATCTACCAGGCGTCCTCTACTGATGGGATGAGGTCAATATCCCTCCAGGATACCCGGGCCAGGTCGATTAGAAAGGCCTGTTTGATGAAGTGTTTTAGGGAGCGTTTGACATTGATGAGGGGTGGTTATTTGACCGCGGACCCATTACAGATGCAGGCAATGAGGTAGTGATCACTGAGATCCTGGTTGAAGACAGGAGGGCAAGTTGGTCAGGATGATATCTATGAGGGTGCCCATGTTTACGGATTTAGGGTTGTACCTGGTAGGTTCCTTGATCATTTCTGTGAGATTGAGGGCATTTAGCTTAGATTATAGGATGGCTGGGGTGTTAAGCATATCCCAGTTCAGGTCACCTAACAGTACGAACTCTGAAGATAGATGGGGGGCAATCAATTCACATATAGTGTCCTGGGCACAGCTGTGGACTGAGGGTGTTCTAAAGTAAGAGACAACAGCGAGAGACTTATTTCTGGAAAGGTGGATTTTTAAAAGTAGAATCTTGAACTGTTTGGGCACAGACCTGGATCGTATGTCAGAACCCGGCAGGCTATCTCTGCAGTAGATTGCAACTCTGCCCCCCTTGGCAGTTCTGTCAGAAAATGTTGTAGGGGATGGAAATTTCACATTTTTTGGTGGCCTTCCTTAGCCAGGATTTAGACATGGCTAGGACATCAGGGTTGGCTGAATGTGCTAATGCAGTGAATAAAACAAACGTAGGGAGGAGGCTTCTGATGTTAACATGCATGAAACCAATACTTTTACAGTTACAGAAGTCAACAAATGAGAGCGCCTGGGGAATAGGTGTAGTACTGTGGGCTACTGGGCCTGGGTTAACCTCTACATCACCAGAGGAACAGAGGAGGAGTAGGATAAGGGTGCGGCTAAAGGCTATAAGAACTGGTCGTCTAGTGCGTTCAGAACAGAGAGTTAAAGGACCAGATTTCTGTGCGTGTTAGAATAGATTCAGGGTATAATGTACAGACAAGGGTATGGTAGGGTGTGAGTACAGTGGAGGTAAACCTAGGCATTGAGTGACGATGAGAGAGGTTGCATCTCTGGAGGCACCAGTTAAGCCAGGTGAGGTCTCCGCATATGCGGGACTGGGGACTCTACAGTGAAATTAAACAATAAGAACTAACCGAAACAGCAGTAGACAAGACATATTGACATTAGAGAGAGGCATAAAGGTATCACAGGTGTTGATCGGGAGTAGTCCTTCTGTAGCTCAGTTGGTAGAGCATGGCGCTTGTAACGCCAGGGTAGTGGGTTCGATCCCCGGGACCACCCATACGTAGAATGTATGCACACATGACTGTAAGTCGCTTTGGATAAAAGCGTCTGCTAAATGGCATATATTATTATATATATTATTATTATATTAGCTAAGACAACAACGGGTAAATGGCAATGAATTGGCAGAGAGGGTCAGTTTGGTACACACAGGACCTGAGTTCGAAGCTGGGGCCGACAGATAAACATGAGGTACCGTGTTAGTGAACAGTCCAGCAGGCATCAGCTGTGTATCCGAGTGATCATAGGGTCCAATGAGCAGCAATAGGTGATTAAGGGAGCCGTTCGGTAGTTGCTGCTATGCTAGGCGAGCAGGAGACACGGCGTTCAGAAAGCTAGCGGGCCGGGGCTAGCAGATGGGTCTTCGGCGACATCACAACGGAAAAGCCTGTTGAAGCCACATCAGACGATTACATCAGCAGACGAATTGTGATGGATTGGCAGGGCTCTGTGTCAACAATAAAGGGTCCTGGCCAATTGGCAAAAACGTTTTGTAGCCCAAGAGTTAGCTGGTGTAATCCGGTGATGTGGTAGACAAAAGCAGTCCCATATGCTCTGGGTTGATATCGCGATGTGCAGACTGGCAGGTATTGACTGAGCTAAAGCTGGCGGGTGTCCGAGCTAAAGGTGAAGACCGCTAACAATGACTAGTAGCTAGTTAGCTGGTTTACTTCTGATGGAGGTTCCAGTTATAAAGTATAAAAATAGCAGATCCGTACCACATAGGGTGAGGCGGGTGAGATTAAAATATATATGAAAAAAAATGATGAAATGGGATAAGACAAACACACGTCCAACTACTACGCCATCTTGATTTGTCAAACATGATCTTAAAAACGACTGTGAAAGAAGTCTGCTTGATGGAGAGAATGTTCCTTCATTCTCTCTATCAAGTGCTTATTTGTTTGTGGTGTGAAAGGAGGGCCAGGATGTCAAGAGAGTGAAGAGATCTTTCATGCTACTTGGGGAGAGAGATGTTTTATGGCTGGGCAGCTCTGTGGCAAGGCTGCTAACGTTGGCCAATGGCCAACACTACTCTTTGTCCTCACACCTCTCTCTCTCTCTCTCTCTCTCTCTCTCTCTCTCTCTCTCTCTCTCTCTCTCTCTCTCTCTCTCTCTCTCTCTCTCTCTCTCTCTCTCTCTCTCTCTCTCTCTCTCGTCTCTCTCTCTCTCTCTCTCTCTCTCTCTCTCTCTCTCTCTCTCTCTCTCTCTCTCTCTCTCTCTCTCTCTCTCTCTCTCGTCCTCTCTCTCTCTCTCTCTCTCTCTCTCTCTCTCTCTCTCTCTCTCTCTCTCTCTCTCTCTCTCTCTCTCTCTCTCTCTCTCTCTCTCTCTCTCTCTCTCTCTCTCTCTCTCTCTCTCTCTCTCTCTCTCTCTCTCTCTCTCTCTCTCTCTCTCTCTCTCTCTCTCTCTCTCTCTCTCTCTCTCTCTCTCTCTCTCTCTCTCTCTCTCTCTCTCTCTCTCTCTCTCTCTCTCTCTCTCTCTTTCTCTCTTTCTCTCAATTCAACTCAAGGGGCTTTAATGGCATGGCAAACACATGTTAACATTGCCAAAGCAAGTGAAATGGATAAACAAAGTGAAATAAACAATAAAAGTGAATAGTAAATATTACACTCACACAAGTTCCAAAAGAATAAAGACATTTCAAATGTCATATTATGTATATATACAGTGTTGTAGCGATGTGCAAATAGTTAAAGTACAAAGGGGAAAACAAATTAATATGAGTTGTATTTACAATGGTGTTTGTCTTCACTGGTTGCCCTCTTCTTGTGGCAACAGGTAACACATATTGCTGCTGTGATTGCACACTGTGGTGTTTCACCCAATAGATATGGGAGTTTATCAAAATTGCATTTGTTTTCGAATTCTTTGTGGTTCTGTGTAATCTGAGGGGAAAATGTGTCTTTAATATGGTCATACATTTGGCAGGAGGTCAGGAAGTGCAGCTCAGTTTCCACCTCATTTTGTGGGCAGTGTGCACATAGCCTATCTTCTCTTGAGAGCTAGTTTGCTCTGTTTTTTTGTTAATTCTTTCCAATATGTCAAGTAATTATCTTTTTGTTTTCTCATGATTTGTTTGGGTCTAATTGTTACTGTCCTGGGGCTCTGTGGTGTCTGTTTGTGAACAGAGCCTCAGGACCAGCTTGCTTAGGAGACTTCTACAGGTTAATCTACAGGTTCATCTCTCTTTAGGTGATGGCTTTGTTATGGAAGGTTTGGGAATCACTTCCTTTTAGGTGGTTGTAGAATTCAACGGCTCTTTTTTGGATTTTGATAATTAGTGGGTATCAACAAAATCCTGCTCTGCATTCATTATTTGGTGTTTTACGATGTTCACTCTGTGTGATTAATGGTTATCCAAACAAAGGGCCGATGGGTGTGCAGGTTGGCTCTCTGGGGAGTTGGGATTAAAGTAACTGAACTCTCAGGCTCCTGTTTGAAGCTTGCCCCGTTACCCCGGCAACCTGCCTGCGGGATGGTAGAATGTAAACGAAGAAGCTGTAGGAGAACTAACTATGGCAAGCAGGACTGTGTGTGTGTGCTTCTGTGTTTTATTGATGTTTGTGTCTGTGCGCGTGTGTGTGTGTGTGTGTGTGTGTGTGTGTGTGTGTGTGTGTGTGTGTGTGTGTGTGTGTGTGTGCGTGTGTGTGTGTGTGTGTGTGTGTGTGTGTGTGTGCGTGTGCGTGCGTGCGTGCGTGTGTGTGTGTGTGCGTGCGTGCGTTTCTGTGTTTTATTGATGTTTGTGTCTGTGTGTGTGTGAATGCTAACACGATTATGAACTCCTCACGAGGCTAACGCAATGATGGAGAGATGAAGGGGAGGGTGTTTCTATGGGGTGGATGAGTTTGAAATCAAATCTCACCAACTGCGTGAGGAATGAGAGGGAGAGAGAGATAGTGAAATATAGAGCAGCAAAGAGTTAGAATGGCAAAGAGCATAAGAATGTAAGAGAGACAACAGAGATATAGATACAGCTCAGTGTAAAAGGAGAGAGAGGAGAGGGAGGGATAGAGATTTGCAGCTATATGTATAGGGAGGGAGGGAGGGAGGTAGGGAGGGAGGGAGGGAGGGAGGGAGGGAGGGAGGGAGGGAGGGAGGGAGGGAGGGGGAGCAGGCATCAGCATTGTGGGCCAGCTGAATGCTGCCTTTATGAGGAATGGTTAAAAGGACATTGAGGCTGGGGCGAGGCTGCCGTCACCATGGTAACCTCACAGGAGCCCTCGAAGGAGGGATAATGGAGTGAGAGGGAAGTTCCTTTTCTTTTTACCCCCTCCCTGCTTCCCTCCCTCTCTTGTGCTCTTCTCCTCTCTTGGCTAGTTGGGCGCAGAGTTTCCCAGAGTTAGTTGTTCTGTTTGTGCCTTATTAGAGGGGTCCTAACTGATGTCCCTTTCTCAACACACACCAAGGCAGCTCAGGACAGGCTTAATCCATTGGCTTGTAACGTACAGAGAAACGTTTGGGAGACTTTTTTTGTCAGCATCAAATTTGAGACATTATCTTGCATCTGCAATATATTGAGGATTTTTTTGGGCAGCACCTTGTTGAGAAGAAGAGGGAGTCCCAGAGTTGGTACCCTGAGGGTCCAGAGACAGAGAGGCTGAGATGTTCTCTAAATGCAGTGTCTCAGCCCGTGACTCTTTTGTCTTTCTTTCAGAGGCTGCGTTGTCAAACCATGGTGCTGCCCCCGAGACCACAAGACCTGAGAATATGCAATGCTTAACGGTGAGGAAATATTTTGGAACTTCCTCTGTATGTGTCTTGTGCCTGTATGTACTGTATGTCTGGGTATCTGTGTGAGACATGGAGCTGTGGTGCAAGGAGTGTGTTTGTGTATGTGTATGTGTATGTGTGTGTGTGTGTGTGTGTGTGTGTGTGTGTGTGTGTGTGTGTGTGTGTGTGTGTGTGTGTGTGTGTGTGTGTGTGTGTGTGTGTGTGTGTGTGTGTGTGTGTGTGTGTGTGTGTGTGTGTGTGTGTGTGTACGCGTTTAACTACACGTGTTGGGACCAGAAGTCCCGGAATTTGATGCTGGTACTGGTTGCACACAAAAATGTCAAGTTGCAAATCGCTATCAACTTTTCCTCATTCCGTTGCTTAAAATGTTTACCGCTGGATCCCCAACCCTGGTTCTGCAACAAACAGTTGTTTTAGTGTGGATTTGGAAGTGGGGCTATGACGAGCTGAAAGCTAACACTGAGGAACAGGAAGTCTCTGTAATGTAACTCTATATTCAAGACTTTTACATCAGTTTTTGAACGTTCTTTTCCCTCCCTCCATCTCTCTCCCATTTCTCTCCCCCTCTATTCCCCTCTCTCTCATCTCTTGATGCCTGATTGAGGAGTCTTTGTGGGGTGTTCTCCTTGGACCAAGTTTAAAGAAGGGCAAAGCACTTTCACAGGTTGAATGAGGAACCGTTGGACTTTCTGCTTTTCATGGCTTTTCTGGGCTTTTCCTTAACGTGTCTGTTGAGAGATTGAGAGAGAGAGAGATAAGAACGAACTGTCGGAAGATCCCACACTCCAAACAGGAGCCGCTCCGTTCGTCTTGTCTGGCTCAAAGACAACGTTAGAAACGCTCGCCTCTCTCTCCCTCTAATCCATCCTTCTGCTTGTTTAGAGCGGAATAGAAGGATAGAAAATGAAGAGAAAGAGCTCTCACATGTTTTTGTGTGCGATAGAAGGGTAACCTTCCCCCCCTTTAAAAGGAGAACAGGAAAAAGTCCTCCTAAACGCCCAGTAGAGGGGATGTAAGGAGGTGAATGGTCTTTTCTGACAGTCTATTAGCATTGTGGAGACAGTGCACTATAGGTTCCTCTTTGGCCTCTCTGTTAACCTCGAGTGAGCCAGTCACTAAAGGATAAATGGAACGGAGACATGTTAGAAATTAGTCGGTCTGGGTTACATTTGCCAGTTTTCTGGCCGACATCAATTGATTTTTCCTACACAGAGCAATCCCAGATAGCACATAACGTTCTGAGAACCATTTATTGATATTTCATTACTTTAACAGAATGTTTACATTACATTTGACATTTTAGTAATTTAGCGGATGCTCTTATCCAGAGCAACTTACAGAAGCAATTAGGGTAAAGTGCCTTGCTCAAGGGCACATTGGTCAACGTGTTTGCATGATTAATGGCTTAGGAAATGCATTTCCATGTGTCCTATCTGTGCTTGCAGTTGAAAAAAGTTAACTCAAAATAAGTATTGCTATTAAAAGTCTCGTTGAAAAATTCAATGAAAGTTGCTTTTAACCTTTATTGAACTAGGCAAGTCAGATAAGAACAAATTCTTATTTATAATGACGAAATTTAAAGAAAGTTATTGATAAACCTCCAAATAACCTAGAATATCTGTTCTCAGAGCGTTAATAAAACATTCCAGGAAAACCTTCAAGGAAATAAACATTCCCAGAACTGACAAAATGTTCACTTCTGTTCTCAGGATCTCTCAGGACAAGTATGGCTTCGTTCCCACCACCAATGTCAAACCAAAAACGTACGTTCCCACAACTTCCAAGGAACTAAATATGCTAGTTGGGATTTTATTATTTTTCATCGATTTCAGAACCTCGCTGTTCCCAGCTCTCACACTGTAGTTAATCAACAACAAAAATAGGAGGGTGTTTTGATAAGTGGAAAGGGGTTTGCCAGAGTAGCACATTCACAAACCTGAATTTCCAGGAAAATGAGAGGAAATATAAAAAAACATAACGTAACAAACATGATTTGTGTGCAAATGAATTACTTAAAAATCATTCAATGTGATTTTCTGGATTTTAGTTTTAGATTCCGTCTCTCACAGTTGAAGTGTACCTATGATAAAAATGACAGACCTCTACATGCTTTGTAAGTAGGACAAAATCGGCAGTGTATCAAATACTTGTTCTCCCCACTGTACATAGAACATGGTTGCCATGTGCTTAGAATGTAAGATAAGTGATGTTTGAAACAAATTTCATGGGACAATTGCAAGAACATTTCTGTGTATCAGTTGTCAGGATGGTCCGAAAGAAATATGTTTTCATTACACCTTGTTACTGTGGCCAAGGTGAACTACTGAGCTATTCACATCTCTTTGTCTGTTGGCAAGGGACACACACTGCTCTTAACATAGTGTTTTCGCCTTACATTGTGCATGTTCATTTATACAGCAACTATTATTCAACATGTCCTCATCTGGGATTTGGTTTACAGTACTCCAATCTCTCCACTGCGCCACCATATCCATGATAATTGTTGGTTAATCTGTTTATTCTCATCATTTCAGCAATTTAGGGGTGTATATGTATAGCATATTGGGCAGTTTCCATGACACTCCTGAATCGCTATGATGAATCAAATAATATATTGAGTGTACTTTTAACAGAGCTGTTATTTACTTCAAAGCGCATTTGCTTACAAGTTGTTTAATCTACGGTTGAAGTCGGAAGTTTACATACACCTTAGCCAAATACATTTAAACTCAGTTTTTCACAATTCCTGACATTCAAACCTAGTAAAAAAATGTGTTGTCTTAAATCAGTTAGGATTACCACTTTATTTTACGAATGTGAAATGTCAGAATAATAGTAGAGAGAATGATTTATTTCAGCTTTTATTTCTTTCATCATATTCCCAGTGGGTCAGAAGTTTACATACACTCAATTAGTATTTGGTAGCATTGCCTTTAAATTGTTTAACTTGGGTCAAACGTTTCGTGTAGCCTTCTACAAGCTTCCCACAATAAGTTGGGTGAATTTTGGCCCATTTCTCCTGACAGAGCTGGTGTAACTGTGTCAGGTTTGTAGGCCTCCTTGCATGCACACACTATTTCAGTTCTGCCCAACATTTTCTATCCCGTGCTTCATGGTTGGGATGGTGTTCCTTGGCTTGCAAGCCTCCCCCTTTTTCCTCCAAACATAACGATGGTCATTATGGCCAAGCAGTTCTATTTTTGTTTCATCAGAACAGAGGACATTTCTCCAAAAAGTACGATCTTTGTTCCCATGTGCAGTTGCAAACCGTAGTCTGGCCTTTCAGGTTATGTCGATATTGGACTTGTTTTACTGTGGATATAGATACTTTTGTACCTGCTTCCTCCAGCATCTTCACAAGGTCCTTTGCTGTTGTTTTGGGATTGATTTGCACTTTTTGCACCAAAGTACGTTCATCACTAGGAGACAGAACACGTCTCCTTCCTGAACGGTATGACGGCTGCGTGGTCCCATGGCGTTTATACTATTGTTTGTACAGATGAACGTGGTACCTTCAGGCATTTGGAAATTGCTACCAAGGATGAACCAGACCTGTGGAGGTCTCCAAAATCTCAATTTTGTTTCTGAGGTCTTTTTTTCCCCCATGATGTCAAGCAAAGAGGCACTGATTTTGAAGGTAGGCCTTGAAATACATCCACAGGTACACCTCCAAATGACTCAAATGATGTCAATTAGCCTATCAATATCTTCTAAAGCCATGACATCCCTTTCTGGAATTTTCCAAGCTGTTTAAAGGCACAGTCAACTTAGTGTATGTAAACATCTGACCTACTGGAATTGTGATACAGTGAATTATAAGTGAAATAATCTGTCTGAAAACACTTGTTAGGAAAATGACTTGTGTCAGGCACAAAGTAGATGTCCTAACCGACTTCTCAAAACTGTAGTTTGATAACAAGACATTTGCAGAGTGGTTGAAAAACAAGTTTTAATGACTCCAACCTAAGTGTATGTAAACTTCCGGCTTCTACTGTAGATATGTGCCTATGGAGAAGGGGGTAGGGTTCCTTCTGGACAGGGCCTAACTATTCTGACCCAGTAAGCACATGCCCTAAAGATAGCCCTTTTTGTGACAGTGGTTAGGGCCTTCAACATTGGTGCTAGTGGCCTGTGTTGGAGGCCTGCTAGAGGAATACCCCTACTGTCACATTCTTAGCTATATACAATATGTTACATTTACATTTAAGTCATTTAGCAGACGCTCTTATCCAGAGCGACTTACAAATTGGTGCATTCACCTTATGACATCCAGTGGAACAGTCACTTTACAATAGTGCATCTAAATCTTAAAGGGGGGGGGTGAGAAGGATTACTTATCCTATCCTAGGTATTCCTTAAAGAGGTGGGGTTTCAGGTGTCTCCGGAAGGTGGTGATTGACTCCGCTGTCCTGGCGTCGTGAGGGAGTTTGTTCCACCATTGGGGGGCCAGAGCAGCGAACAGTTTTGACTGGGCTGAGAGGGAGCTGTACTTCCTCAGTGGTAGGGAGGCGAGCAGGCCAGAGGTGGATGAACGCAGTGCCCTTGTTTGGGTGTAGGGCCTGATCAGAGCCTGGAGGTACTGAGGTGCCGTTCCCCTCACAGCTCCGTAGGCAAGCACCATGGTCTTGTAGCGGATGCGAGCTTCAACTGGAAGCCAGTGGAGAGAACGGAGGAGCGGGGTGACGTGAGAGAACTTGGGAAGGTTGAACACCAGACGGGCTGCGGCGTTCTGGATGAGTTGAAGGGGTTTAATGGCACAGGCAGGGAGCCCAGCCAACAGCGAGTTGCAGTAATCCAGACGGGAGATGACAAGTGCCTGGATTAGGACCTGCGCCGCTTCCTGTGTGAGGCAGGGTCGTACTCTGCGGATGTTGTAGAGCATGAACCTACAGGAACGGGCCACCGCCTTGATGTTGGTTGAGAACGACAGGGTGTTGTCCAGGATCACACCAAGGTTCTTAGCGCTCTGGGAGGAGGACACAATGGAGTTGTCAACCGTGATGGCGAGATCATGGAACGGGCAGTCCTTCCCCGGGAGGAAGAGCAGCTCCGTCTTGCCGAGGTTCAGCTTGAGGTGGTGATCCGTCATCCACACTGATATGTCTGCCAGACATGCAGAGATGCGATTCGCCACCTGGTCATCAGAAGGGGGAAAGGAGAAGATTAGTTGTGTGTCGTCTGCATAGCAATGATAGGAGAGACCATGTGAGGTTATGACAGAGCCAAGTGACTTGGTGTATAGCGAGAATAGGAGAGGGCCTAGAACAGAGCCCTGGGGGACACCAGTGGTGAGAGCGCGTGGTGAGGAGACAGATTCTCGCCACGCCACCTGGTAGGAGCGACCTGTCAGGTAGGACGCAATCCAAGCGTGGGCCGCGCCGGAGATGCCCAACTCGGAGAGGGTGGAGAGGAGGATCTGATGGTTCACAGTATCGAAGGCAGCCGATAGATCTAGAAGGATGAGAGCAGAGGAGAGAGAGTTAGCTTTAGCAGTGCGGAGCGCCTCCGTGATACAGAGGAGAGCAGTCTCAGTTGAATGACTAGTCTTGAAACCTGACTGATTTGGATCAAGAAGGTCATTCAGAGAGAGATTGCGGGAGAGCTGGCCAAGGACGGCACGTTCAAGAGTTTTGGAGAGAAAAGAAAGAAGGGATACTGGTCTGTAATTGTTGACATCGGAGGGATCGAGTGTAGGTTTTTTCAGAAGGGGTGCAACTCTCGCTCTCTTGAAGACGGAAGGGACGTAGCCAGCGGTCAGTGATGAGTTGATGAGCGAGGTGAGGTAAGGGAGAAGGTCTCCGGAAATGGTCTGGAGAAGAGGGGAGGGGATAGGGTCAAGCGGGCAGGTTGTTGGGCGGCCGGCCGTCACAAGACGCGAGATTTCATCTGGAGAGAGAGGGGAGAAAGAGGTCAGAGCACCGGGTAGGGCAGTGTGAGCAGAACCAGCGGTGTCGTTTGACTTAGCAAACGAGGATCGGATGTCATCGACCTTCTTTTCAAAATGGTTGACGAAGTCGTCTGCAGAGAGGGAGGAGGGGGGAGGGGGAGGAGGATTCAGGAGGGAGGAGAAGGTGGCAAAGAGCTTCCTAGGGTTAGAGGCAGATGCTTGGAATTTAGCGTGGTAGAAAGTGGCTTTAGCAGCAGAGACAGAGGAGGAAAATGTAGAGAGGAGGGAGTGAAAGGATGCCAGGTCCGCAGGGAGGCGAGTTTTCCTCCATTTCCGCTCGGCTGCCCGGAGCCCTGTTCTGTGAGCTCGCAATGAGTCATCGAGCCACGGAGCGGGAGGGGAGGACCGAGCCAGCCTGGAGGATAGGGGGCATAGAGAGTCAAAGGATGCAGAAAGGGAGGAGAGGAGGGTTGAGGAGGCAGAATCAGGAGATAGGTTGGAGAAGGTTTGAGCGGAGGGAAGAGATGATAGGATGGAAGAGGAGAGAGTAGCGGGGAGAGAGAGCGAAGGTTGGGACGGCGCGATACCATCCGAGTAGGGGCAGTGTGGGAGGTGTTGGATGAGAGCGAGAGGGAAAAGGATACAAGGTAGTAGTCGGAGACTTGGAGGGGAGTTGCAATGAGGTTAGTGGAAGAACAGCATCTAGTAAAGATGAGGTCGAGCGTATTGCCTGCCTTGTGAGTAGGGGGGGAAGGTGAGAGGGTGAGGTCAAAAGAGGAGAGGAGTGGAAAGAAGGAGGCAGAGAGGAACGAGTCAAAGGTAGACGTGGGGAGGTTAAAGTCGCCCAGAACTGTGAGAGGTGAGCCGTCCTCAGGAAAGGAGCTTATCAAGGCATCAAGCTCATTGATGAACTCTCCGAGGGAACCTGGAGGGCGATAAATGATAAGGATGTTAAGCTTGAAAGGGCTGGTAACTGTGACAGCATGGAATTCAAAGGAGGCGATAGACAGATGGGTAAGGGGAGAAAGAGAGAATGACCACTTGGGAGAGATGAGGATCCCGGTGCCACCACCCCGCTGACCAGAAGCTCTCGGGGTGTGCGAGAACACGTGGGCGGACGAAGAGAGAGCAGTAGGAGTAGCAGTGTTGTCTGTGGTGATCCATGTTTCCGTTAGTGCCAAGAAGTCGAGGGACTGGAGGGAGGCATAGGCTGAGATGAACTCTGCCTTGTTGACCGCAGATCGGCAGTTCCAGAGGCTACCGGAGACCTGGAACTCCACGTGGGTCGAGCGCTGGGACCACCAGATTAGGGTGGCCGCGGCCACGCGGTGTGGAGCGTTTGTATGGTCTGTGCAGAGAGGAGAGAACAGGGATAAACAGACACATAGTTGACGGGCTACAGAAGAGGCTACGCTAATGCAAAGGAGATTGGAATGACAAGTGGACTACACGTCTCGAATGTTCAGAAAGTTAAGCTACGTAGCAAGAATCTTATTGACTAAAATGATTAAAATGATACAGTACTGCTGAAGTAGGCTAGCTGGCAGTGGGTGCGTTGTTGGCAATACACTAATCAAGTCGTTCCGTTGAGTGTAATAGTTTCTACAGTGCTGCTGTTCGGGGGCTAGCTGGCTAGCTAGTAGTGTCGTTTACGTTATGTTGCGTTAAAAGAACGACAATAGCTGGCTAGCTAACCTAGAAAATCGCTCTAGACTACACAATTATCTTTGATACAAAGACGGCTATGTAGCTAGCTAAGTAGCTAGCTACGATCAAACAAATCAAACCGTTGTACTGTAATGAAATGAAAATGTGATACTACCTGTGAATGCGACCGGGTTGTTGAGTTCTATTCAGAAGACGTTGGCTAGCGTTGGCTAGCTGTTGGCTAGCTAGCAGAGTCTCCTACGTTAAGGATGACAAATAGCTGGCTAGCTAACCTCGGTAAATTAAGATAATCACTCTAAGACTATACACTCTAAACCTAAACAACACAATTATCTTGGAACGAAGATACGAAGACAGCAAAGACAGCTATGTAGCTAGCTAACACTACACTGATCAAGTCGTTCAGTTGAGTGTAATAGTTTTCCCAGTGCAGCTAATCAGTGGACGTTAGCTAGCTGGCTAGTGAAGACTACGTTAGGACGGCGAAATACGATAGTTACGCAATTATCTTTGATACAAAGACGGCTATGTAGCTAGCTGAGAAGAAATTGCTAAGGTTAGACAAATCAAACCGTTGTGCTATAATGAAATATAATGAAATGTAAAAAGTTATACTACCTGCGGGAGCGAAGCGCCGATGCGACCACTCGCTCCAAACCGGAAAGGTACAGCTGTTCATGTTATTATTTGGCAACAGTTTCAACACACCTAGCTGATCGAATTAAAATGCGCTTGTCCGTAGCTAAGTTTCCATCCAATTGGCGACACATTTTCTTGCAAATATTCTGAAACCGGCATAAAAACAATATGCGCATTTCCCCACCAGAAATGTGTCTCCGTCAAATGGACTAAAGGATAAAAGGCTGTGCGTGATGAAGTAGTGCACATAAAAATAACTTTTGCGGTTTAATTACCACGTACCGAATAAAAAATAAGACCCTGGATATTTATTGGAAAGGAGCATCAACCTCACGACCGTGCTCGTTCACCACCCTGTGAAGTTCATCGGAACTTACTTCCTCTGTAGCCTAATAAACTGCATGCGTTCCCAAGTCGTAGCGGGAGGACCACACAACATCCTGGTGTGACTCCTGGTTCATGACACATGTTTGTTGTACATGGTATATGTGGTGTAGATGTCAAAAAGACCATAGAATTCTCTTTGAGACGCTCAGCTATATAGAATGAATAAATACGGGTCATTTATGAGGTAGTGGAAATGTCATAATTCATGCTCAAGGGGGAACTCCTGAAGATTCCCGTCTTTCAATCAGAAACTCATTTGAATTAGATCAGATAGGTGTGTTGCAACTGCTGCCAAATAATTACAGGAACATATTTTGCTAAGAATGTGAGAGTAGGGGGATTCCCCTAGCCTTTCCCAAGCACGCTGGTTCAAATGATCAAAGCTTGATGATTCGTTTATTATTTCAATCAGCTGTGTAGTGCTAGGGGCAAAAACCACAACGCGCCCCCCCCTGGGGTCCCGAGGACCAAGTTTGGGAAACCCTGTTCTAGCAGATCTCAAACCCAGGCCACTAGTAACAATGTCAAAAACCCTCACCAGTCTCAGTTAAGGGATATCTCAAGCACATGTGCTTATTGGGCCAGTATAGTGAGGGCCTGTCCTGTCCAAAAGAAA
Organism: Oncorhynchus gorbuscha; assembly: GCF_021184085.1. Lineage (NCBI taxonomy): Eukaryota > Metazoa > Chordata > Actinopteri > Salmoniformes > Salmonidae > Oncorhynchus > Oncorhynchus gorbuscha. Next base: position 16,617,480 of record NC_060192.1, read on the forward strand.
CCGTACCCCCTCCTCCCTAAGCACTTGTATAGATCTGAAACAACTTGATAGGTGGAATAGGGTGGATGCACTCTGAAGTAGATCTCAGCTCTGTTTAAATACACCCAATTCAAACTCTGACTGATCATAGGGATTCAGGAGTATCATTAAAACCGATGAACATGCCCCACCCAACATTACACAATTGTACTGAAAGCCCCTAATGAATTGCTGAAATAAGTCAATCAAATCAATGATGAGACTAGTCAGATTAACCAATACATGACACAGACTTGGTGGCGTAGCAGGAAGATCATGAACCAAGAGGTTGTGAGTTCTCATCCCAGGTGAGGGCTGTTGAACGATGACTGTGTAAAGGAACATGCATAATGTCATCATGTGTGTTGAATCTGTAAGCTGGAACCTGTATGTTAAGAGCACTGTGTGTGTGAGTATCCCTTGCCAACAGACATAGAGCTATGAATGGATCAATGGTCCATCAATCAGGGTCTTGATCGGCTGTACACCAGTAATAATGTAATAATGTGTAATGAAACCATCACTTTTTGGGGGAGAATGTTTCTTTGGTTTAATCAGGTGATGTCCTGACAACTGCTACACAGAAATGTTTTTGCAAAGGTCCCATGAAGTGTTTCTAGAACATCGATATCTTAAGTTCTGAGAACATGTTAAGCACGTTCTGGGTACCTTATTTTGGACATGAAGGGAATGGTCTCTTGGAAACATTCCTTTCCCATCATGGGAACATTCCTATGAAAATGATAGCTCATGACATAATGAGACTCTTAAGGGAACGTTCTCTAAAGTTGTGGGAACATGTCCTGTTAGCTGGGAGGCAGCAGAAACACCATAACAATAAGATAATGTACACTTTATGTGCAAAGGTATGTGGACACCCCTTCAAATGAGTGGATTTAGCTATTTCAGCAACACCCGTTGCTGACAGGTGAATAAAATCGAGCACACAGCCATACAATCTCCATAGACAACCATTGGCAGTAGCAGAATGGTCTTACTGATGTGCTCAGTGACATTCAATTTGCCACCTTTCCAACAAGTCAGTTCATCAGATTTCTGCTCTGCTAGAGCTGCCCTGGTCAACTGTAAGTGTTGTTATTGTGAAGTGGAAACTTCAAGGAGCAACAACGGCTCAGCCGTGAAGTGGTAGGCCACACAAGCTCACAGAACGGGACCGCCGAGTGCTGAAGTGCGTAGCCCATAAAAATCACTCACTACTGAGTTCCAAACTGCCCCTGGAAGCAACTTTTTGTCATGTCGTGTAAGTCAGCAATGCACAGTAGATCACATGCTTTATGTGGACGAACGGTGGCTATTCAACATGTAGAATAGTCTGAAAATGACGGACGGTGTTCTGTGGTCAAAGATGGTAGGACTGCTTCACATGGCCTTTAAGCCTTCATCTTTTCAGCGTGTCTTTCCTCTTTCAGTGCAAAAGTAGCACAATAAGAAGTTGCTTGGATGTTTGTTGCTAGTGTATGTGGGTGAATATGGCGTAGGTGGAATTCATAAAGATATGGGACTGTGTCTATTGTACATGGCTGTGTTATTGAGCGTCCACAGACTCTCTCCCACCTCCGTATGCACAACATACATGTTATGTATATAAAAGTGCTCACTGCCAGTGCTCTTCTCTGCTTCCACCTCTACAGTATGATCAGAAGTCTGTGTGTATGTGAGCTGTTTCTCTCACCTCTTTCTCCCAGCCCCATACTGCTGGCTCAGGAAGCTGTTCTGGGCTCATCGATGGCCGACGCAAAACAGGCTGGCCCGGACAGGGCTCAGGGTGGGGGGAGGCGAAAGAGAGGGGTTTGAGGGGGGGTGAGGGGGGGCACTTCCTCCCATTCTTCTCTTGAGTGGAGTTCCCATGAGCAGCCATGCCAAGAGCAGTGTGGCTGGAGCAGGCCGACCCAGCACCAGTCTCGCCTCTGTGACGCCAGCCCCCACACACGGACACGCACACCGCGAGCACAGCGCTCGTCTTCTCTCCGCAGAGCAGAGAAGACCGGACAGTGCTAGGAAGACTCACGTTAATGTGAGGAGCCGTACACAGCACTTTGAGGACACAGTGTCGTGAGGAGCTATACACAGCATTCTGAGGACACAGTGTTGTGAGGAGCCATACACAGCACTCTGAGGACACAGTGTCGTGAGGAGCTATACACAGCATTCTGAGGACACAGTGTTGTGAGGAGCCATACACAGCACTCTGAGGACACAGTGTTGTGAGGACCCATACACAGCACTCTGAGGACACAGTGTTGTGTGGAGCCATACACAGCACTCTGAGGATCTAATTGTTGACTGCGCTGACCACATACAGATCATTATTTCTAGTGCATCTCATTGACTGTCTGTTGACCATCCAGATAGGACCATACCTAGTGGTTGCTGCATAGAGGGCAGCAATCAACACAAACCGTAATGACTGGACTATAGAGGATCCTGACAAGTGAACCACCATACAGAGAGGTCTGGGATCAAATTTGGAACACACATTGAAGAGCACATACAGCATTGTGAGAACCCATAGAAGAACAGAGGAACTCTAAAGGAACATCCTCAGGGAACCATCCAGGACGGTAGACAGAGAAGCTTCCACAGTGGGTCTGTCCTCAGGAGGAGCTTGTAGACATGCATACCATCCACGGGCTGTGTAGGATCTGCATCACTGCTAGACTGCCTCAGGTTTGTTCCCCTAGACAATCACCTGGAGAGAGGGACGGTGGGAGAGAGAGGTGGATGGAGGGAGAGATAGAGGTTTGTTGTACATGGGGGTGTGACAAATGGGGGGAGAGTGTCAAGTAAGTGTGTGAGTGAGGCGAGAGGGAGAGGACAGGGTGTGGGGTAGGAGAGTGTGCGAATGGATGTGTGGAGAACGGGGGGAGAGGGAAGATGGAAGGAGAAGGGGAGGGGAGGGGAGCGGGACGGGTGCAGGAGTAGGGTTCTGTGTGTAGCCAGCTCTTTTGGAAAGACTGCAACACTGACAAAGAGAATACATTAGATAGCACGGGAAATAACAAGGGAAAGCAATGGGAGAAGAGCAATGACGTAGGAAACAGACAGTGATCAATTGGTTGTGAAACTGAAACTACGTGTGTATCGATTTTTAGGATAGTGAAATTGGATTAAGGCACTGGAACAATGATAGAAAGAAGAAAAGTTAAGGAATTTATATTAAAGCCTTTAGGCGCTACTAATATAGCCAAGTGTTTGCCATTGGACAGCTCAGTCCTATAGTGTCTAACATGTAAGGGAAAGCGATGAGGAGGAAACCAGTGTAAGAAACGAGAGGATGAAAAGCGAGAGTGTTTTCCCTGTTTCCCGAGACTGAAGAACCAGGTCTCTTTCACCTACATTATTCATCCATAACGAGAGAAGAGACAGATCTGATGAAGAGATGCATTGAAAATAAAGAGAGAGAGAATCCTCCAGTCCCGTAGGCTTAAACATAACACTCAAAAGTCTGGAGTCTGTTATCCTCACTTCAAAACTCCTTCCATACAGTCTGAAGCTTATGGCTTATAGACATAGCACAAGCCCATCTTATCTAACAGTTTGCAATCAGTTGGGGTTAACAATCCAAATCAACTTTGGCCTAAGACACTCTGTCTTGATTGGAGTTTGCATGGCGTCACATCAGTACAGCGTGTTGACATGGACATAATGCTGGGCTGGCAGGGAGTTTGGTTTTTCTGGTGGCCCCGAGACACGTTGTCACCAAACCACAGTGACCCAGATGTGGCCCTGCACAATGGACCGGGGCTGTCCTACTAGAATTGTAGTGTTGCAGTGTTCAGCACACAAACAGACATTGGGGTGGATTGTTTTTTTGCTTTCGTTCTGTGTGCCTGTGTGTGTGTAAGTTTGTGCATGTGTGTGTTTGTGTGTGTGAGAGTGTGTAACTGTGCAGGTCAGTAGTGAAATCACTGAGGCACATCAGGTTGACAGACTGGAGAGGCATCAAACTGAGCAGAAGCACACAGCAGACAGACAAACAGACAGACAGACAAACAGACAGACAGACAGACAGTGGGTTGGCTCCTGGCTGTGTTCTCATAGACAGATAGTGTCTTATATGAGGTTGCTGAGGCAAAGCAACAGAGAGAAAATTCAGTCTCATGCACGCACGCACACACAAACACACAAACACTACACATCTCTCAGGACACAACAGAACACCACTCCGAGTCACCACACACACACACACTCCTACGCAATCAGTTACATAAATACACCCCTGTACAACTCATTTGAGTAGCTCTAAATAGCGAGCAACGGTAGTTTCATACTCATACTGGGCTTGTAACCTTCTCATTTGAGGGGAAGGAGAAAGATTGAGGCTGTAGAGGCTCTTGAGGCGAACTGGAGATGGGAGAATAGCATCCTTGAACAAATGCTGTGAATGCTGTTTGTCAGGCAATTGTTGCTGGTTCTCTGACCTTGGCCTGAAGGTTGGACGTGTGTGTTAGTGCATGTGAGAGCGAGACCAGGAATGAGGGTTCCTTTATTAACAACGTGTGTGTGTAACCACCGTGTGCCCACTGTAAGGCCCTGGGTGCCAGTCGGTGTGTATCTGGTCTCCCAGTGGTCCAGTCCCACGCTCAAAAAGGCCAGGGGGCACCTCTCATTAACACTACCCTCCCACCCCCACCCCAACCCCTGATCCCCTCATCCCACCGCCCCTCTGCTCTACCTTCCCTCCCCTACTGACTGCCAACCTAGCCCCTACAGAGCCCCCAACTCCTTTTCCTTCATCTTCTGTTTTCTCTTTTTATTTCTTCTTTAGACTCTCATCCAATTCTCTCTCTTTCTCTCTCTCTCTCTCTCCTCTCTGCTCTCTCTCTCTCTTCTCTCTCTCTCTCTCTCTCTCTCTCTCTCTCTCTCTCTCTCTCTCTCTCTCTCTCTCTCTCTCTCTCTCTCTCTCTCTCTCTCTCTCTCTCTCTCTCTCTCTCTCTCTCTCTCTCTCTCTCTCTCTCTCTCTCTCTCCCTCTCTCTCTCTCTCACCCCTCTCTGATCTGACAGTAGTGATGTTGTCTCTGGTCTTTAGCCAGGCTGCAGGGTTATTAAACAGTCGCCTACTCACACAATATGCTGCTCTGATCCTTGTCTGTCCCTGACACCAGATACCCAACTACTCTGACATGACAGGGTGACAAGTCCTCCACTAACCAGATTATCTATCAGGATGATCATCTGTCAAACATTTAAAAAGACTATCATGTGTTTTTATAGGTGGGATGTCGGTCAATAATTGCCATAATGTGTTCCATCAACTTGTCTGTGTCTTGTCAAAAACAAGTGTAAAAAACAAACATGTTTGTGTGTGCCCCGCCAACAGCCTGTCAGTCAGCAGGATGAAGAGGTCAACCTGGCTGTCACCAGGGCGGTGACAATGCATTGGGGTGACATACAGGATGTCACCAGGGATTATGGACTGTGACTCTGTATCTCACTAGATTACAGACGATCAATCCCGAAGGGCAATCCGTCAAGGAATTCTAGGAACTGTCCCTAAGACCATTATACCAGCCTCCTTTGGCTACTGAGGGTTGAACTGTAGTTATCAAAGCTAAACAAGTTAATACGCTTGTGCATCTTGATGCCAGTCTTTTAGACATGCTCTTTGGGTAGAAGTTGCTCATAGGCACAGGTCTTGGATCAGTCTACCCTCTTTACCATCCTGATCTGAACCAAAAGGGGGGAGATGTAAAACTGCGTTTTAAAGCAACATCGTACTCAATCTGTTTTATGATCAAAGTGTGTGTAGAGATTTCAGATGCCCTATTGTCAGCAGATGAGATGGAAACAATGTATTGGAACGGAGCACTGTTGATTTTGGACCACACACACAGTCATTATTCCTGGAGTTCTGACAGAAAGGCATCGTATGTGTGTGTGTGTGTGTGTGTGTGTGTGTGTGTGTGTGTGTGTGTGTGTGTGTGTGTGTGTGTGTGTGTGTGTGTGTGTGTGTGTGTGTGTGTGTGTGTGTGTGTGTGTGTGTGTGTGCCTGCCCTCTTACTCTGTGCGGATGCTGCCAACAGTTGGCGTCAGATCAACACCAATGCGCCGGCCACCTTTAATGAGGGCCACAGTGCTAATCTGTGTGGCTGGCATTAACACGCGTTCCATCCTGACACACTCAGCTCCTGGCCAGAGAACATCTCTCTGATCTGTAGGCATATGCTCACATGTTGTTCATCACTGCTCCTGCTTGCTGTAGATGTCTTTTCAAATATAGTATTTGCATTTCACTCCGTGGACAAATATAGACATGAATGAATAATGCTTCATGTAATGTTATGTCTGTTTGTGTGTTCTATAGGTGACCATCCTTCGAGGAAAAGACGGCTATGGCTTCACCATCTGCTCTGACTCCCCAGTGAGGGTTCAGGCTGTCGATTCAGGCAAGGCTCCCCACTCCCCGCCTGTGTGTGTGTGTGTGTGTGTGTGTGTGTGTGTGTGTGTGTGTGCGTGTGTGTGTGTGTGTGTGTGTGTGTGTGTGTGTGTGTGTGTGTGTGTGTGTGTGTGTGTGTGTGTGTGTGTGTGTGTGTGTGTGTGTGTGTGTGTGTGTGTGTGTGTGTGTTGGTCTAGATGTATGGGTGCAGGTGTATATTTGACCCTCTCTTGTCCCCCTCTTCCCTTCTTTTTGAGGTGGTCAAATCAGGTTTGCATGTAGGTATTAGTAGGTAGAAGCTGGTGTGTGTAACTGTGTGTGTATATGTGTGTGTTTGTGTGTGCATGTTTGACCCTCTTCTGCCCTCTCTCCTGTCCCAAGGTGGTCCGGCGGATCAGGCAGGTCTGCAGCAGCTGGACACTGTGCTGCAGCTCAACGGTCAGCCTGTAGAACAGTGGAAATGTGTGGAGGTCGCCCACGCCATCAGGTACAACAGGCAGGGAGACACAGAGGAAGTAGTGGACTTAACCAACTTTGACAGGGATAGCTATCTTCAACACTTAAAGAACACCTCATGCTACATTCTGAAGTTTGAAGGGTTGTGCAGTCTATGCACAGCAAACACTATACAGGCACTGTGGCTCATAGTCTCTATGCGTGCTTCCGTTGGCTAAGCTTACCTTTACACTCTTCCTGACCAGTTGTCACATTCCCTCTCTGCCTCCCTCTATAGAAACAGCTCCAATGAGATCAAGGTGGTGGTATGGCGCACTGGGCCGGCTGCCAAGCCCAGTTTTGAGGGCCTCATCCACCGGCCTTCCTACAAGCCCTCCTCCTCCTCCAACTATGATGCCCCCTCGCCCCCCAACAGGCGGCGGGACAGGTCCAAGGACCGGCTCGACCGGGACATGTCCCCCCCGGCCGTGCCCCCCTCCCTGCCCACCACAGGACCAGCCGCCGGGTGCTGGTCAACGGATCTGAGGGGTCTGGCGGGGGAGGGTTAGGATGGGTAGGGGTGGGGGGGGCGTGGGGGGAGAGGGGGCGCGTAGGAAGGGGGGCAGAGGAGGTGGATGGTAAAGTCAGGAGCCAGACCCATAGCCAGAGCCACACAGCCACGCTGAAGGGGACTAGAGTGAAGGCATCCAACGGAGATAACTACATCATCCTGGCCCCCATCAACCCAGGAAGCCAGGTACTGGTGGGGGAGCAGAGGCTCATGGTCCATCCCAGGCTCCTGCCCTACCCCCTCGATGGCACTATCCAGACCCTGACATACACTGAAGATCTCTGTACAGTGCTGTGAAAAAGTATTTTCCCCCTTTCTGATATTTTTGAAACTGAATGTTGTCAGATCTTCAACCGAAACCTAATATTAGATAAAGGGAACCTGAGTGACCAAATAACAAAAAAGTATGTACTTATTTTATTTATTTAATTAACAAAGTTATCCAACACCCAATTCCCATGTGTGAAAAAGTAATTTCCCCCTTACACTCAATAACTGGTTATGACACCTTTAGCGGCAATGACTGCAACCAAATGCTTCCTGTAGTTGTTGATCAGTCTTCTCACATTGCTGTGGATTCATTTTGGCTCACTCTTGCATGCAGAACTGCTTTAACTCAGCGACAGTTGCGGGTTTTCAAAGCATGAACCACTCGTTTCAAGTCCTGCCACAACATCTCAATTTGGATTAGGTCTGGACTTTGACAAGGCCATTCCAATGTTCATGTAGACTTGCTTGTGTGTTTTGGATCATTGTCTTGCTGCATGACCCAGCTGAGCTTCAGCTTCATCTTACAGACGGATGGCCTGACATTCTCCTGTGGAATTCTCTGATACAGAGCAGAATTCATGGCTCCTTCTATTAAGGATCTCGCCAGGCATAAAGTGAAGCGAAAAAAACACTTGGAAGCACCTGGAGGATCATCAAGACTCTTGGAAGAATGTTCTACGGACAGATGATTCAAAGGTATAACTTTTACGACGACATGGGTCCCATTATGTCTGGCGAAAACCAAACACGGCATTCCACAGTAAGAAACTCATACAAACGGTCAAGTATAATGATGGTTTGGGGCTGCTTTGCGGCCTTCACGACCTGGATGACTTGCCTTAATAGAAGGAAACTTGAGTTCTGGTCTATAACAGATAGTTATACAGGAGAATGTCAGATCCATCCATCTGTAAGCTGAAGCTTAAGCACAGCTGGGTCATGCTGCAAGACAATGATCCAAAACATGAAAATGTCTAAAAAGCAACAGATTTGAAGTTTATGAATGGCCTAGTCAAAATGTTGCAGAAGGACTTGAAACGAACAGTTCATGCTTGAAAACCCACAAATGAGTTACAGCAAGAAAGAGAAGGTCAAAATTCTTCCACAGCGATGTGGGAGACTGATCAACAACTACAGGAAGCGTTTGGTTGGAGTCGTTGCAGCTCAAGGTGGCACAACCAGTTATTGTGTGTAAGGCGGCAATGACTTTTTCACAGTGGGGCATTGGGCGTTGCATAACTTTGTTTCTGAAATAAATGAAATAAGTATTTAGTTGTTGTGTTATTTGTTTACCCAGACTCCCTTTATCTAATATTAGGTCTTGTTTAAAGATCTGAAAACATTCAGTATCAAAAATATGCAAAACTTAGAAAGGGGGCAAGTACTTTTCCCGGTACTGTATGTACCATTCTAACCTGGGACAGATTCATGCCAATTCTACTTGATGTACATGACATTACATGCCATCTAAACCAGAGATATAATTTGCCATTCTAACCTGAGAAATATCTGTGCAATTCAAACGGACATAATGTGCATTGTGCAAATTAAAGGTGCGTACAGGGCATTTCGGAAAGTATTCAGACCCCTTGGCATTCTCCACATTTTGTTACGTTACAGCCCTATTCGAAAGTGTATCACATCGTTTTTTCCTCGTCAATCTACACACAATACCCCATAATGACAAAGAAAAACAGGTTTTTAAAATGTTTGCAAATGTATCAATCATTTCAAAAAAAAAATAATGGAAATATGATACTCACATAAGTAATCAGACCCTTCACTCAGTACTTTGTTGAAGCACCTTCGGCAGCGATTACAGCCTCGTCTTCTTGGGTATGACGCTCCAAGATAGTTTTGATGTCTTCACTATTGCTCTACAATGTAGAAAATAGTCAAAATAAAGAACAAATTGTAGGTGTGTCCAAACGTTTGATTGGTACTGTATGTGTATATACTGTATATATGTATATATATATATATGTATATATAGTACATAGTTTAATAGGTAATTTAATACAAATTTAAATGTATGATAATATACAACCAAGAGTTGAGATTTGCTGCACCATTAAGTAGTATTCAAGTGACTATATGGGAAAAGTCATGGTGGCCTCAAGAGGTGTTCTATCAAATGATGCACACTGTAATATGCTGTGTATGGGGAAATAGCTCTTTATGATAAAGACATACTAAAGTGCACTGGATGGAGAAAGAAACACACTGTATTGTGAACTTGATTCCTTAACATCCCTAACAATTTGACACTAATCTGCCAGCCTGGAAGAATGGACCAGTTATGCTGAAGCAATGAATGCAGAAAACCCAGAACGTCTAGTCTTTCCCTATTTCTCCATTATCTCGCTCACTCAGCTTGCACGGCCAATCAAAGGCAGTAATGCTGATTGTGTGGTTGTGGGCTTCCGTGACATAGTAGCTGGTTTTTAAAAGGCCTTTAGGGGACGTGAAGGAGGCTGTATACCCTGCTCTCCACAGACCCAGTAACCTAGAGACAGTGTGTGTGTGTGCGTGTGTGTGTGTGTGTGTTTGCGTGTGTGCGTGCGTGCGTGTGTGTCCGGCAGCATAGCAGCCCTTACAGTCTGCCTTATAGGAGAGGCTCACCCCTGCAGACATGATATGACATGGGGCACAGAGAGCATGATGGGAACGCCTGCTGTAAATTAATGCTAAGAGGAATGGAAGGGGTTAGGGAGTTAGGAGGGTAAGGGGGTGGACTGCTGTCAAGGCAGGGGGATTGGATAGAGGGGGGATAGGATGCAGAGGAGGGAATAGAGAGAGGTATAAAGGAGGGGGTTGATGGATGAAATAAGAGGTTGAGAATGGATGAGAACAGAAGTGGTAGAGGAAAGAAAGAATGCTGCGAGAGTGGATGGAAAAGTGGGTGGAAGTAAGTGGCTATCAGAGATGCTTGGGGTTGATGAATGGATCATAGAGAGCAGGGACACAATATGTCAGCAGAAGAGGGAGAAGGATGGTAGAGGAAAGAAACCTGAATGCATAGACCTGGGTTCAGAGTGGGGTTCATGGAAAAGTGGGTGGAAGCATAGACCTGTTCAGGCCACTAAAGAATGTCAGACTAAATCCAAAACCTTGATGCTTGGGGTTACAGAGCATCCTTCCTGCCCAGCTTGGTCGCACCCCCCTCTGGAAGTCATAGGTCAGAGCAGGGACACAATGCATAGATGGGTTCAGGCCACTACTACACAACACAGGCCACTACTACACAACCCCTGCTGACCTGGGTTCAGGCCACAGGCCACTACTACACAACCCCTGCATAGACCTGGGTTCAGGCCACTACTACACAACCCCTGCATAGACCTGGGTTCAGGCCACTACTACACTACTACACAACAACCCCTGCATAGACCTGGGTTCAGGCCACTACTACACAACCCCTGCATAGACCTGGGTTCAGGCCACTACTACACAACCCCTGCATAGACCTGGGTTCAGGCCACTACTACACAACCCCTGCATAGACCTGGGTTCAGGCCACTACTACACAACCCAGGCCACTGCATAGACCTGGGTTCAGGCCACTACTACACAACCCCTGCATAGACCTGGGTTCAGGCCACTGGGTTCAGGCCACTACACAACCCCTGCATAGACCTGGGTTCAGGCCACTACTACACAACCCCTGCATAGACCTGGGTTCAGGCCACTACTACACAACCCCTGCATAGACCTGGGTTCAGGCCACTACTACACAACCCCTGCATAGACCTGGGTTCAGGCCACTACTACACAACCCCTGCATAGACCTGGGTTCAGGCCACTACTACACAACCCCTGCATAGACCTGGGTTCAGGCCACTACTACACAACCCCTGCATAGACCTGGGTTCAGGCCACTACTACACAACCCCTGCATAGACCTGGGTTCAGGCCACTACTACACAACCCCTGCATAGACCTGGGTTCAGGCCACTACTACACAACCCCTGCATAGACCTGGGTTCAGGCCACTACTACACAACCCCTGCATAGACCTGGGTTCAGGCCACTACTACACAACCCCTGCATAGACCTGGGTTCAGGCCACTACTACACATAGGGCTCTGGTTAAAAGTAGTTGTCCGTGACCCTTTTCCATGCCTAACATGCCTGGTCTGCATTGTCATTGCTTCAATTTCACCTCATGTCAGGCATTATTTTATGGTGGAATGGATACATTACATGTGACAATTTCCTGTAACAATGTATTGGATAATGGTATTGGTCAACTGTCAACAGAACCATTGACTATTATGTTTTTGTCTCTAATTCAGGTATTGAGGCCTATCTACCAGGACAAGCATGGTACCTTGGGTAAGCCATTTACTACTGACTAGGATTTTAGTGAACAAGGGCGGTTTGGCAGGGCAATTCTGTCAGCACTCATTCTACTTCTATGTTCCCAGGCTAACTCCCAAAATGTGTGGGGTGTGTGTGTTTGTTTGGGGTGTGTGTGTTATGTCTCTCAGCAGGGAGGATGTACCCGCACCAGGCTAGCGTGCCCCAGACTCAAGGGGGTGGCGGTGCTCCACCTGGGGGTGTAGGTCTAGCAGGCCGGACCACCTTCCTACGACGCTCCACTAACGCCAAGACATCTAAACCATCCGATGCCAACCTCTTTGGCCAACCCCCACCCAGCTACCAGCAGGCCCAGAGCTCCTCCAACTTTGCTAACTACCAGAACTGTACTATAGTACGCTCCCATGTACCACACGGCAACCCGCACGGCAACTACGGCTACGTCAAAGCAGCACCCAAGATCCTCATCTTCCCCATCTTTGTTCAGGTGTGTGTGTGAATCACTATATTTCCACTCTCATCTTTCCACCACTCTGTTAGTGACGTTAGGCTTTTTTCCCCCTTTTATTTTGATAACTTTTGGCCTATATGGCTGGTGATGCTAAAAACACAATACGGTAGGAACACACACCAATGCCCCCTACAGCCCATCGAGTCAGTTAATGCCCTGTCATTTTCAGTGCTGAGTGGATAGATGATGTATTCACAGAGAACAGTGATTGGCTTACAGTGGAGGTTGATCTACGATGACCCCTGACTACACCAATCAATACTGAAAAAGATCCATAGATGAGCCCTCATGCAGAAAACACTGTACTACTCCCTGTCCGATCCCCTAGAGCAGTGGTACTCAAACCTCTCCTCGGGATCCCAGCCGTATCTGATCCCCCTAGAGCAGTGGTACTCAAACCTCTCCTCAGGGACCCCAGCCGTATCTGATCCCCTAGAGCAGTGGTACTCAAACCTCTCCTCGGGGACCCCAGCCGTATCTGATCCCCCTAGAGCAGTGGTACTCAAACCTCTCCTCGGGATCCCAGCCGTATCTGATCCCCTAGAGCAGTGGTACTCAAACCTCTGCTCTGGACCCCAGCCGTATCTGATCCCCTAGAGCAGTGGTACTCAAACCTCTGCTCGGGACCCCAGCCGTATCTGATCCCCTAGAGCAGTGGTACTCAAACCTCTCCTCGGGATCCCAGCCGTATCTGATCCCCTAGAGCAGTGGTACTCAAACCTCTCCTCGGGGACCCCAGCCGTATCTGATCCCCTAGAGCAGTGGTACTCAAACCTCTGCTCGGGATCCCAGCCGTATCTGATCCCCTAGAGCAGTGGTACTCAAACCTCTGCTCGGGATCCCAGCCATATCTGATCCCCTAGAGCAGTGGTACTCTGATCCCAGCTAGAGCAGTGGTACTCAAACCTCTCCTCGGGATCCCAGCCATATCTGATCCCCTAGAGCAGTGGTACTCAAACCTCTGCTCGGGACCCCAGCCGTCTGATCCCCCTAGAGCAGTGGTACTCAAACCTCTGCTCGGGACCCCAGCCGTATCTGATCCCCTAGAGCAGTGGTACTCAAACCTCTCCTCGGGATCCCAGCCGTATCTGATCCCCTAGAGCAGTGGTACTCAAACCTCTGCTCAGGACCCCAGCCGTATCTGATCCCCCTAGAGCAGTGGTACTCAAACCTCTGCTCGGGACCCCAGCCGTATCTGATCCCCTAGAGCAGTGGTACTCAAACCTCTGCTCGGGACCCCAGCCGTATCTGATCCCCCTAGAGCAGTGGTACTCACATCTCTCCTCGGGGACCCCAGCCGTATCTGATCCCCCTAGAGCAGTGGTACTCAAACCTCTCCTCAGGACCCCAGCCGTATCTGATCCCCCTAGAGCAGTGGTACTCAAACCTCTGCTCGGGACCCCAGCCGTATCTGATCCCCTAGAGCAGTGGTACTCAAACCTCTCCTCGGGATCCCAGCCGTATCTGATCCACTAGGGAACAGAGCATCATTTAATTGCCATGCATTTTGGAGTAGAATATCCTTTTTAAAAAGTCACCAGACTCACAGTCTTTAAAAAAATAAATGATCAAAAATGTTTAATATTATATCTAAAATATATGAGGAAATTGTATTCCTTCTATGATATCACCAAGTATTACTTACTACACGGCAGTATTACCTATTGAAAGAAACCTAGGGAAACACTGCTCTGTGGTACAGTATGTGTGTACATATGACTCTTGTCATAAACACATTGGAATGAACCACATTTCCTCAACATGCTTACATCCAAGCACTCATGCCCATTTTCAGGCTGCGATTGAACTGGAGAGTTGAACTACCAACTACCCAGGACCCTTCAATGGTCTGTAATAGTACTTCCTGTTGATTAACTGAGTCACCCAGCTGCACCCTTCTGAGACACAGTGACACGGCCCTGTGGGCTCTCTAGCCCTGGTCCACAAGAGGATGTGGCTACCAACCCGCAGCACTAGCACTTTTAGCCTAGCGCCTTCTCACAGTGCGAGACCCTTATAGAGCGGCTCACAGACTCCTTCCAGTCACAGCTCACACGGCGAGGATCTCTGTAGAGACTGGAGCGACTGTAGCTACACGAGAGCCGCCAGCTGCAGAGCCTGTGTTGTTCCCTTTGGTGTGGGGCAGAGAGCATGGAGCTTGGAGCCAAAATGGAGATGGTACTGTAGCCACATGCTCCCTCGTGTACTTATAACATCCATCCCAAATATTTGTGTACTTGAAACATGTGTATCTATCTATACCTCTCTCTCTATTGAGTGATATTTAGGAGTGTTGCGAATGATATTGGGCTGTAATAGCAGTGTATCGACTTCAGTATTAATTACTTTGGCTGTAATATTGTGTACTGACATTAGTGAATGTATTGTGTTTGAAGTAATATCTAGAAGCAGTATTTTGCCCTGTATAATGTAATCTTCATTTAATTTCTAGGATGTTGCCTAATCTTAATCTAACCTTAATCCAATGTTAATCTAACCCTTAAATCTACCCTCTCACCCAATCGTGTGTAGCCTCTGGACCTGTGTAACCCCACACGGACTCTGGTGGTCTCTGAGGAGATGATCCTCCACGAGAGCAAGCACCTCTCCATTAAGGTAAATGGCTACTAAGAAGGTGTGTGTGTGTGTGTGTGTGTGTGTGTGTGTGTGTGTGTGTGTGTGTGTGTGTGTGTGTGTGTGTGTGTGTGTGTGTGTGTGTGTGTGTGTGTGTGTGTGTGTGTGTGTGTGTGTGTGTGTGTGTGTGTGTGTGTGTGTAGATCAGGATCAGTAAAATGGGAGATGGGAGATGTAAAAGTTTGAGTATTTAAGATAGTAACAAGTTGCGAGAATACGACACAACTCTTTGTACTGTGGTTCATATTCTACAACCGTGAGAGTGTTTCGGTTTGAATAACTGTCAGAGTTTGTGCAATGCATTATGGAGATTTTCCCCAGCCCTTGTCAATGTTCTAAAATACCTTCCCAGTGACAGGAAAAGGGCAGAGACCCAGATACAAGGTGTAGACTGAGACCTTATTTATGTCTCCTCTGTCTGTGGTTTTGCTACTAGCAGAGAACAGAGGCGAGAGAGGAGGAGACAGCATTTAGAAAACCTGTGGGTGGTTGCTGCGCTGCGTTGCACTTCTACACTATTGTCTTCTCTTCTCTTGGCCTTTCCTCTCCTCTCCTCTTCTCTCCTCCCTTCTGCTCTCCTCTCCTCCCCTAGAGAGGTGGAAAGAGACACATTGGGGGAAGATGTCTGCTCAAACAGTTAATTGCACAGCAGGTGAAAAAACATACACAGACCATTTTTGCAGTTTTTAAAGGCAATTTCCTGCTATTCTAATGCTGTGTTCTTATGCTCAAACAATATAACAAAATCAATGCAACATTTAAAGAAATTTTCCATACACACAAAAAGCTTATTTAGCAAAAATCCCTTTTAGTGAGCCTTTCTCCTTTGTCAAGATAATCAATCCACCTGACAGGTGTAGTATATAAAGAAGCTGATGAAACAGCATGATCATTACACAGGTGCACCTTGTTCTGCCACAGATGTCTCAAGTTTTGAGGGAGTGTGCAGTTGGCATGCTGACTGCATGAATGTCCACTAGAGCTGTTACGAGAGAATGTAATCTATCATAAACCACCTCCAATGTAAATGTAGAGATTTTTGGCAGTACGTCCAACCGGCCTCACAACCGCAGACCACCTGTGACCACGCCAGCCCAGGAACTGCTCATCTAGCTTCTTCACCTACGGGATCGTCTGAGACCAGCCACCTGGACAGCTGATGGGACGGTGGGTTTGCACAACTGAAGACGTTTTGCACAAACTGTCAGAAACCGTCTCAGGGAAGCTCGTCCGAGTGCTCACCAGGGTCATACTCACCAGGGTCTTGACCTGACTGCAGTTTGGCATCGTAACAAACTTCAGCGAATGCTCACCTTCAGTGTGATGGACACTGGCATGCTGGAGAAGTGTGATCTTCACGGATGAATCCCGGTTTCAACTGTACTAGGAAGATGTATGGCGTCATGTTGGCTATCGGTTTGCTGACGTCAACATTGTGATGAGAGTGCTTCATGATGGCGGTGGGGTTATGGTATGGGGAGGTAGAAGCTATGGACAACGAACACAATTGCATTTTATCGATGGCAAATGGAATGCACAGAGATAACGTGATGAGATCCTGAGGCCCGTGGTCGTGCCATTCATCCACCATCATCACCTCATGTTTCATCATGATAATGTACAGCCCCATGTGGCGAGGAGCTGTACACAATTCCTGGAAGCTGAAAATGTCCCAATTCTTCCATGCCTGCATCCTCACCAGACATGTCACCCATTGAGCATGTTTGAAATGCTCTATATTGATGTGTACGACAGCGTGGTCCAGTTTTCACCAATATACAGCACCTCGCACAGTCATCGAAGTGGAGTGGGACAACATTCCACAGGCCACAACCAACAGCCTGATTAACTCTATGCAAAGGAGATGTGTTGGCTGCATGAGGCAAATGGTGGTCACCCCAGATACGGGCTGAGTTTCTGATCCACGCCCCTACTTTTTTTAAAGGTATCTGTGACCAACAGATGCATATCTGTATTCCCAGTCATGTGGAATCCATAGATTTGGGCCTATTTGCATATATTTCAATTAACTGATTTTCTTATGAACTGTAACTCAGTGAAATCTTCAACATTGTCCCATGTTGCATTTATATTTGTGTTCATGGTATATACATACAGTACCAGTCAAAAGTTTGGACACACCTACTCATTCAAAGGATTTTATTTATTTATTGAAGACAGCTTTGCACACTCTTTGGCATTCTCTCAACCAGCTTCATGAGGTAGTCACCTGGAATGCATTTCAATTAACAGATTTGCCTTGATAAAAGTTCATTTCAGTTGTGTTGTGACAAGGTAGGAGTGATATACAGAAGATAGCCCTATTTGGTAAAAGACCAAGTCCGTATTATGTCAAGAACAGCTCAAATAAGCAAAGAGAGTGCAGTTGCAAAAACCATCAAACACTATGATGACACTGTCTCTCATGAGGACCACCATAGGAAAAGAAGACCCAGAATAACCTCTGCTGCAGAGGATAAGTTCATTAGAGTTACCAGCCTCAGAAATCGGCAATTAACTGCACCTCAGATAGCAGCCCAAATAAATGCTTCATGGAGTTCAAGTAACAGACTCATCTCAAATCAAATCAAATTTGTCAAATCAAATTGTATTAGTCACGAATACTACAGGTGTAGACCTTACAGTGAAATGCTTACTGTAGACCTTCCAGTGAAATGCTTACTTACGAGCCCCTAACCAACAATGCAGTTTCAAAAAATGCAGATAAGAATAAGAGATAAAAGTAACAAGTAAAGAGCAGCAGTGAAATAACAACAGCGAGACTATATACAGGGGGGTACAAATACACAGTCAATGTGCACTGGTTATTTGAGTTAGTATGTACATGTGGGTAGTGTTATTAAAGTGACTATGCGTAGATGACAACAGAGTAGCAGTGGTGTAAAGAGGGGGTGGGGGCACTGCAAATAGTCTGGGTAGCCATTTGATTAGCTGTTCAGGAACCTTATGGCTTGCCATGCGGTAGCAGAGAGAACAGTCTATGACTAGGCTGGCTGGAGTCTTTGACAATTTCTAGGGCCTTCCTCTGACACCGCCTGGTATAGAGGTCCTGTATGGCAGGAAGCTTGGCCCTAGTGATGTACTGGGACATTCGCACTACCCTCTGTAGTGCCTTGCGGTCGGAAGCCGAGCAGTTGCCATACCAGGCAGTGATGCAACCAGTCAGGATGCTCTCAATGGTGCAGTTACAGAACCTTTTGACGATCTGAGGACCCGTGCCAAATCTTTTCAGTCTCCTGAGGGGGAATAGGTTTTGTTGTAAACCCTCTTCACGACTGTCTTGGAGTGCTTGGACAATGTTAGTTTGTTGCTGATGTGAACACCAAGAAACTTCAAGCTCTCAACCTGCTCCACTGCAGCCTCGTCGATGAGAATGGGGGCATGCTCGGTCCTCTTTTTCCTGTAGTCCACAATCATCTCCTTTGTCTTGATCACTTTGAGGGAGAGGTTGTTGTCCTGGCACCACACGGCCAGGGTTCTGACCTCCTCCCTATAGGCTGTCTGATCAGGCACTGTTGTGTCATCAGCAAATTTAATGATGGTGTTGGAGTTGTGCCTGGCCATGCAGTCATGAGTGAACAGGGAGTACAGGAGGGGACTGAACACGCACCCCTGAAGGGCCCCTTTGTTGTCGATTAGCGTGGTGGATGTGTTGTTACCTACCCTTACCACTTGGGGGTGGCCTTTTCAGGAAGTTCAAGATCCAACATCAACTCTTCAGAGGAGACTGCGTGATTCAGGCCTTCATGTTCGAATTGCTGCAAAGAAACCACTACTAAAGGACACTAATAATAAGAAGAGACTTGCTTGGGCCAAGAAACACGAGCAATGGACATTAAACAGGTGGAAATCTGTCCTTTGTTCTGAATAATCCAAATTTGAGATTTTTGGTTCCAACCGGCATGTCTTTGTGAGACCCAGAGTAGGTGAACGGATGATCTCCGCATGTGTGTTTCCCACCGTGAAGCTTGGAAGAAGAGGTGTGATGGTGTGGGGGTGCTTTGCTGGTGACACTGTTTGTGATTTATTTAGAATTCAAGGCACACTTAAACAGCATTGCTACCCCAGCATTCTGCAGCGATACGCCATCCCATCTGGTTTGCACTTAGTGGAACTAGCATTTGTTTTTCAACAAGACATTGACCCAAAACACCTCCAGGCTTTGTATTTGCTATTTGACCAAGAAGGAGAGTGATGGAGTGCTGCATTATAGATGACATGGCCTCCACAATCACAATCACCCGACCTAAAACCCATTGAGATGGTTTGGGATGAGTTGGACTGCAGAGTGAATGAAAAGCAGCCAACAAATGCTCAGCATATGTGGGAACTCCTTCAAGGCTGTTGGAAAATCATTCCAGGTGACGACCTCATGAAGTGAGAGAATGCCAAGTGTGTGCAAAGCTGTCATCAAGACAAAGAAAGGTTACTTTAAAGAATCTAAAATATTAAATATATTTTGATTTGTTTAACACTTTTTGGTTACTACATGATTTCATATGTGTTATTTCATAGTTTCGATGTCTTCACTATTATTCTGCAATGTAGAAAATGGTAAAAATAAAGAAAAACCCTTGAATGAGTGGGTGTTTCCAAACTTTTCACTGGTACTGTATATATAAAATTTGCAATGTCATCCCACGACCCACCTGGATCCCTGCCGCAACCCACAAGTGGGTCCTGACCCACAGGTCTTAGGAATGATGCAGTTCTGTGGCTCCTAGTACCTCTCTCTCTCTCTCTCTCTCTCTCTCTTTCTTTCTCGTTCCCCCTGTCACGTCCCCTGACCTTTGTGTAGTTTTTATCAGAGTGGAAGGACCATTTGGCCTCCAGAACGTCCTCTATTGTTGTCTGCTTATGGTTGCTTCAATACAATGGACTGGAGGACTTTCTTTTGATTGATGATTCATTGACAGTAGTTTCAATCAAACACAGTATTCACTAAATGTATATGGTGTCGCTCTCTCTCATATGTTATAAATTATATTATATCTCCCCAAAAATTGAGAACGCTTCAAAAAGAGCAATACATTACATGTTGGCCATATTTACCCTTGTAGTTGTAAATGCCTGTAAGTCCTACAGTATATTCTGTAGACTGGTGGTTGAGGGTGAGCACCTCGGTTTGGCCTTGGCTTTAGTGAAAAGCTACAATGCAATGTTGTGGTGGACAAGGGTGGATACTGTATTTAACACACATAACGATCTGTTATCCACCCTGTATTCTCTGGGAATCAGGGAGCTGAGTGAGAGAGGGAAGCCATGACAAGCTGGGCAGCCATTGTGATAATATTGTCCAGGAAATGTGATGGAGTGGCGGGTGTGGGGGGGGGGGTGTCCGTTGGCAGGGGTCTGGGAGAGGAAGACCAGGACAACCCTGTTTACCATCCAGGATGGTTGCTAGGTGGTTGGCAGAAGGGGTGTTTGACCCTCTCTTGCTCTCTCTAAAACACACACGCATGCACACACACACATCCTGACAGGTTATTCTGGAGTGACATTCCTAAAACAGAAAGCCAAAAGAGATCAGCTGTGGTTTTAGGGGTTTTTAGTAGGGTGGGCGGCTGGTTTTAAAAACAGCTCTGACCCTGTTGACTTGAGTCTTCTTGACATTCAGAGAGGAGGAGAGGAGGGAAAGAGAGAGGGAAGGAGAGGGTTGGGGCTGGGTTCGGATCACCTGCTCTGTGGGTTTTAATTGTGTTGATCTTATTGATAAGGTCTTGTCATCTAGCTGTGTGTGTGTGTGTGTGCGTCTTCTGTAGATAAAAATGGACAATACTACGTTCGTACTATGAGGAAATGTATTTTCTCTTCCAATTCCTCACAGTTTATATCCCCCCTTTCATTATGTCAGATCAGCTTCTCAGTTTCACACTGCGTCTCTGCCAGGGGTTGAAACAGTTCATGGAACAGAACCGAAAACTGGAAAATAACTACATTTTAAGAGGAACAGATTCAGAAACGGGAATGAAAGTGATCTATATTGTTCTGGAACAGAACCGTTTTTCAAAAAGCATGAGAACCGGTTAATAACTTTATTTTAAGTTCAGTGCATTTTTTCACTCCCACAAAAAAATTAAACAAGGCTCTTATGCCAGAGCTCTCACTCGGTCACTCAGACACATATTCCAGTGTTTGCCTGCCAGCTGAAAATCTTTGCCAGTGGTGTGTAGGCAATGTGCTTCTCCCTACGAAGGTTAGGCTACTGCAGCCTACTGATGTTACATGCGTGATTCAGAAATTAGGGAGAGAAGAATGGATTCATCTTTTCAACACTACTTAAGGACACTATAGTTATCACGCTCCACATTGGATTTATTATTAACTATAAAAAGGTAAGACGTGTTTTTAATTCTGGTGCCGCTCTGCACACACAAGCTTGTTAGCCATCTAGCTAGCTCTGGTCCAACTCTCTGAAGTTCAAAGGCATTCAAAGTTCCTTCATAGAAGCCTCTCCTCCGTAGGTATAATTATGTGGGCCTGATTCATATAATACATGTCATAATGGGTTGAGCCTCCTCCTCAACTCTCTCCCCACCCGCAAAATTTCAGTCGCATCTTGCGCTCTGCACCTGGTTGTCCATCGCGCATGTAAACAACTATAGCCTTGGCAGTCTATAGCAGCCATGTGCTATCAGATGCCTAGGCTAAAACAACTATAGCTTGCTCATTCCATAGCAAGCTGCTCTATCTGCACTGATGGGTGAAGCTAATTTGATTTCAGAGATTTAAAAGGGAACAGAAAGGAACCATAAACCTTTACATTTGTGTTCGAACCGATTCATAATTTAATTTTGCAGGTCGGAACAGTGGAATGGAACGGAAAATAATAATTGGTTCTGTTCAGAACAAAACAATTGGAAACTATTTTGGTTCCAAACCCTGGTCTTGGCTCAGAGCGTCAGAGTTGGTAATTGTGGGCGCTGGCTGGGGCTTGAGGACAAATATTTAACAGTTCGTGTTTGTGCTGTAGATAGTCAATATGGGGCCAGACATCCCTGCAGATTCTCCCTGTTTCAATAAGTAATCTGTAAATAATCTGTGCTATTACAGTTTTTACCTTGGTGATGCATAGCCCACTGTACACTCTGCCTGCCCCCCCCCCCACACACACACACAGATACACACACATGCAGTGCCTACAGAAAGTCTACAACCCCTTTAACTTTTTTTTCACATTTTGCTGCCTTCAAATTTGCTCTAAAACAGGATTAAATTAGATTTTTGTAATTGTGGTGCCAGTCATGCTATAGGTAATCTGCAGCAACTGGGGAGTTTGTCAGGATCCAAATAAATATGAAAGGGGCAAAGCCCAGATCAAAAGTTAGAGAAAAACCCACCTCAGTCTTCTGAAAACCTACCCCTGGGATAGAGTTTTCTTTTCAGTGAGACAATTACACAAATGTTAATGCCAAAGACACACCAGAATGGCTTTCCAGTAGGTGTTGAGTGTTCCTGAGTGGTCTAGTCTCAGTCCTGACTTATATTTGCTTGAAAATCAGAGATAAGGTTTGAATATTGCTGTTCATCAATGACTGCCAACCAAATTGAATGAGTTTGAGCAATTGTGACCAAAACAATGGATATATGTTGCCCTTAGTGTTGTGCAAAGTTGGTAGAATCGTATTCCAAATGACTCACAGCTGTAACTGCTGCCAAAGGTGCTTCCGCCAAGTATCAACCACGTAGTATTGGGAATGTTCTGTAACTTTCTTTCACTTTTAAAATGTGGAATAGGTTATGTAGATCTGTAAGGAAATACTCTCATTTAATCCATTTTTAGATTACATTTTTAAGGCAGCAAAATGTGGAAAAAAAGTTCACGGGTTGTAGGCTTTCTATACACACACACACACATACATAGACCACAACATCAAGACCCTCAGCATCCTCTTGATCTGCATAGAAACCACATGCACTGAACACACACACACACACACACCCCACACACATAGCCTAGACACACATTGCTGTGCAATGTTGATGTGTCTGATGCAAGACATTTTCTGTAGCTTCCTTGGTGTTGCCCAGAAGGGATTTACTGAGTGTTTTCCTTGTTTAATGCTGTGGTCTGCTGCTGATAGATGGAAATACATGAGACTGACACACACACAGTGTATTTGTATTTGATCGCATTTCATTTATTCCCCTCCAGCCATTACGACCAGCCCGTCCTCCCCAATTAAGGTTCCACCAACCTCCTGTGAATTCCACGCGTACAGTATTTGCATGTGCTCACATGGTGAGAAAGTGACACGCATATCTAATAGAAGCTACTGTGTTTAGTTGGCACCTGTCCAGTCACCATTGAGACCTGGAACATGACCGTAGGGTATAAAGGGGCTAGAGGACCGGTCACCCAGTCTGTTTAGGCTTAACAATGGGTGTCCCTCTCTCCTGCCTGCCTCATTGTTTGGCCCATCCACTGACATGCAAGAGACAGAGAAGTACCTCTGCCAAAAACACACCCCATACACAGCACAACCCGAAACACACATCCTATGGCCAGGAAGGAAAGCAGTTTGGGAAGGCAGTGTGTGTGTCCTGCCCTTCTCTTCTTTCACACGCAAGCCCCCCCCATTTCTTTACCCCCACCCTCCACAATCCCCTACCCTCTAAACATGTACCAGCTATAATTGGTACTGTTGATCTATTCAGGCGCTTTAAAATGCTTCAAGCGCAAGGAATTATGGACTCATGGTTGTACCTTCATATTTCTCTGTTAGCAAAGTTTTTCCTTTAGTGGGTCATAAGAAGAGTAAGTAAATACATTAATAAGTTAGACTAGCTAGGGTTTGGATTAGTCATGTGTGCACATAAGATGCAAATGTCATCTTTAGGGGGGCTTGCTGAAGCAGTGATGGTCTAGAGACCACGGTGCACTGTGTTCCTGTGTGAACTACACTTCCTGTTGCATAGAAGGTTGCAGTTGAACACCGCTACAAAGACACTTAGAAGTGAGAAGGGCTGTGTGTGTGTGTGTGTGTGTGTGTGTGTGTGTGTGTGTGTGTGTGTGTGTGTGTGTGTGTGTGTGTGTGTGTGTGTGTGTGTGTGTGTGTGTGTGTGTGTGTGTTGCTCTGATCCTGATCCTTGTCTGTCCCTGACACCAGATACACAACTACTCTGACATGACAGGGTGACAAGTCCTCCATTAACCAGATTATCTGTCAAGATGATCATCTATCAAACATTATAAAAGACTGTCAAGATTATCATCTATTTTGAGTGGAAAGTGTGTACAATTTGGAGGATAGACATAGAAGGGCAGTTTTGAGCAATCGTGCGTGCGTGTGTGTGTGTGTGTGTGTATTTGTCAAAAGAGTAAATGTGTGTTGTGCGCCTATGTAAACTGTTTTGCAATGCATGCACAGTGCTGTGATGTCGAGTTTTAGCAAGAAGATATTTTCAGCTAGGTTTCTCTCTCTCTCTCTCTCTCTCTAGGTGACAGTGTTCATCTATACAGACCTGATGCTTGTGACCAGAGAGGATGAACCAGGGAGATGTAATGTCCTACAGAACCCTCTATTCCTCAGACAACTACGGCTACAGGACGGTCAGTGTTTCAACCCTTACACACAAACCTTAGACATGGCCCTGATGCTATTGGACATGATCCCAACTCCTTGAACCCCTTTATTACCCTGTTCAACCCCATAGGCCTAACCCCGTTGACCTGACCCCTTTGTAGACTTAAAGGGATCCTTTGGGATTTTGGCAACGAAGCCCTTTATCTACTTCCCCACAGTCCGATGGACTCATGGATACATTTGTTTATGTCTCTGCAGCCAGTATGAAAGAAGTTAGAGATAATGCTAACTAGCATTAGCACAATGACTGGAAGTCTATGGTATCTACTAGCAGTTACTATAGACTGCCAGTCATTGCTCTAACGCTAGTGAGCAAATAAAGTGGACAACGTGACTTGTTGAAAAGGTGGCATCCTATGACGGTGCCATGTTGAAAGTCACTGAGCTCTTCTGTAAGGTCATTCTATTGCCAATGTAACTATGGAGATTGCAAGGCTGTGTGATTGGTTTTATACACCTGGCAGCAATGGGTGTAGCTGAAATAACCAAATCCATTAAGTTAATGGAGTGTCCACATATTTTTGGCAATGTAGTGTATGTACTACTATGTACTGTTATTTTTATCGCCCAGTAATAGTGAGTTAGACTTCCAGTGGGATATTTAGGCTGAATGTGAGCCAAACCCCGGAGCTTTGTCTTTCTGTTTCTCAGCTATATAAACACTCCACTGAGTTGGTACCTCTCATAGAATAGTTTGACCCACAGTATAACAAAGCACTACAAGTCAAATAAATAGCTCTTACTGTAATTGCCTGTGTGTATAATGTAGAGAGGATATGGAGAGGGCCGGGGTTACAGTAGGCCAGACCTGGCTGGGTGTGTGTGTGTGTGTGTGTACACATTCATATGCACACAAAAGTTAAATCTGTTGACGTACCCAGGCATCAGGTGGCAGACAGTCCAGTCATATCGGTCAGCTGTGATTGGACAGTGTGGAGCCCAGACTGAATCACAATATTCTCAGGTCTCTGTGTTCTGTCCTGCTCCTTCACTGCAACTATATACTGTAGGTTCTGTGACGCACTTTAGAAAGCCCACCTATCACTTTTTATGTCTCGCCCTCAGCTCTCTTTACAGTTTTTCTCAATTGTTACAACACAATTTCTGAAACCTTGCTCCATTTCCTGAAAACATTAAACACAAAACCTCATCTTCAAGCACTATTTACATAACCTGGGACTCCTCTCGCAAAATGAAACATTCGCCTCAAAACAGTTTTACCTGTGTTCAAAATAAAACACTGCTCTCAAAATCATAAACATAGTGATCAAAATGATATACACTCTCAAGCAGGCAGTAAACAATACACCGAAAAATAGAATACACATTGTTCAAAACATACAATCCTCAGGCAGACGTACATTTTTTATCAAAAATAGTCATATTTGTCCATCATTGTCTTTTGATGAATGAAAACAGGTTCTATCATAGTAGCTCAAAATGGATCAGAAATTACTACTCTGCTTTGCTCTTTGCAATTTTGTTTTTTGTTCTTCCTCCTCCTTGTACCCCTATTTTTACAGTACTGTACCCTGCATCTCACAAACTTGTCCTTTGTCTCTGTGATACTGTAATTCTTGTTCTTTGTTGATATGAACCTGCAACCAGTCAAAATCTATTGAGCAGTCAGTACTGTTAATAAATGGAAAGCACAATGTTCAGGGCCGTACAATTTGTCCATTGTACAGTATACAGCCTACAATGCACTGTACTACAGTATCCATTCTCAGACTTTCTCCTCCCCACCTTCAACAACCTGTTTGCTCTCTGAACTGGCTTATATTGGTTGTGTCGCCTCATTTGAAACAGGTTAAATCAATTTTGAGTGGTTGTGTTCAATCAATGACATGTGTTCTCTATTTTGTATTTGATTGTTGCCACTTGTGTTTACCAGTATGGATGACATGTGCATTAGAGTGCAGAATGTGTTTTGAGAATGAAAATGTGTTTAGAGTTTTGCTGAAAAGTCTAAGTGAGATCTGCAAATTGTGTTTTACCATGTGAAATGGTTTAAGGTACTGACAGACTGCATTATTAGCTAAATGAGTCCAGGCAACTTTGTTCTCGGGTTTTAGTGTTTTAGCAATTGAGAAAAACTGTAATATCTGCTCTTACTCTACCCCCCCCTCTCTATCTCTGTCTTTCTCGTAATCCTCTCTCCACTCTCTTTCTCCAAATCTACCTATTCTATCTCATCATCCACGCTGTTTTCCTCCATCCTTGCCTGAGGGGACGTGAAGCTCATATGTCATTAAATATGTCATTTCTCACAGGTGAAAAAGAAAAGGCCTCACATTCTAGGAGCTCAGATGCAATAATTGAATAACCAACGTTTCGACATAACCAACAAACCTTCGATCTCAACGTAGGCTTTGGTCCATTCATGTTTCTTACATGCTCTATTTCTATCTGTCAATTAACCAATGACAGCAAGCCACACCCGGCCATGATTACAGACACCTGTGTGTCCTTCCAAACTATATTTAAATTAGTGACCCGAAGTGTTTGTCATTATACCCTGATGAAGACCGCTTGTCTGTCGAAGCGTTGGTTATTAAATGATTGCATCTGAGCTCCTAGAGTGTTCTCCTTTTCTTCTTCTGGTGTTCTACTCCGCTGGCCAGCAACTCACCTAAACAGGTGTGCGTTTCTGTAACGGTTCTCATGTGGTGAAGGAGAGTCGGACCAAAACGCAGCGTATAGATTGCTATCCATGTTTAATGAACAAAAGGTAACACGAATCTAAAATACAAACACTACAAAACAAAGAACGTAACGAAAAACCAAAACAGCCTATACTAGTGTAAACTAACACAGGAACAAGGACACTAAGGACAATCATCCACGACAAACTCAAAGAATATGGCTGCCTAAATATGGTTCCCAATCAGAGACAACGATAAACACCTGCCTCTGATTGAGAACCACTCCAGACAGCCATAGACTTTGCTAGATACCCCACTAAGCTACAATCCCAATAACACCACCAAAACCCCAAGACAAACACACCACAATACAAAAACCCCATGCCACACCCTGGCCTGGCTCAATACATGAAGATAAATACAAAATACTTCGACCAGGGAGTGACAGAACCCCCCCTCCCTAAGGTGCGGAATCCCGAACGCACCTCAAAACAATAGGGAGGGTCCGGGTGGGCGTCTGTCCATGGTGGCGGCGCGGGACGTGGACCCCACTCAGTCAATGTCTTAGTCCCTTCTCCTCGCGTCCCTGGATAGTCCACCCTCGCCGCCGACCATGGCCTAGTAGTCCTCACCCAGAACCCCACTGGACTGAGGAGCAGATCGGGACTGAGGCAGCTCGGGACTGAGGGAAAGCTCGGGACTGAGGGAAAGCTCGGGACTGAGAGAAAGCTCGGGAGTGAGAGGAAGCTCGGGAGTGAGAGGAAGCTCGGGAGTGAGAGGAAGCTCAGGCAGGTAGATAGATCTACCAGATCCTGGCTGGCTGGTGGTTTCAGCAGATCCTGGCTGACTGGCAGATCCTGGTTGACTGGCGGATCTGGAAGAGTCTGGTTGACTGGCAGATCCTGGCAGACTGAAAGATCTGGCTGCTCCATGCTGACTGGTGGCTCTGACTGCTCCATGCTGACTGGTGGCTCTGGCTGCTCCCTGTAGGCTGACAGCTCTGGCGGCTTCTTACAGACTAGCAGCTCTGGCGGCTCCGTGCAGACTGGCAGCTCCTTGCAGACTGGCAGCTCCTTGCAGACTGGCAGCTCCTTGCAGACTGGCAGCTCCTTGCAGACTGGCAGCTCTGGCTGCTTCATGCAGACTGGCAGCTCTGGCTGCTCCATGTAGACTGGCAGCACTGGCTGCTCCATGCAGGCTGGCAGCTCTGGCTGCTTCATGCAGACTGACAGCTCTGGCTGCTTCATGCAGACTGACAGCTCTGGCTGCTCCATGCAGACTGACAGCTCTGGCTGCTCCATGCAGACTGACAGCTCTGGCTGCTCCATGCAGGCTGGCAGCACCTTGCATACTGGCAGCTCCTTGCAGACCGGCAGCTCCTTGCAGACCGACAGCTCTGGCTGCTCCATGCAGACTGACAGCTCTGGCTGCTCCATGCAGGCTGGCAGCTCTGGCTGCTCCATGCAGGCTGGCAGCTCTGGCTGTGCTGAACAGACAGGAGACCCCAATACATTAAGATAAATACAAAATACTTCGACCAGGGCGTGACAGTTTCTTTCACCTCAAGACATCTCACATGACCAGAGCCATAGCTACATATGAGGACACCGAGGTCCGGACCTCATTTATTAAATAAAAAAAAATATATACTGTATATAATAACATTAATCCGTCGGTGTCGCAAGTTACTGTTGAGGCGTTAGATTATTAGAATACACGAGCTGCCGTTTCGAAATGTGGTTGTGCATCAGCATTTTCCCTTTGTTATGTGTCACTCACTGACAGTCACTCAATTAGCCCATGTCAGCTAATCTTATGTAGACTGGTAAATTAGTCTAGTTAGTCGAGCTATCTAAACTTTTCTTAGTCACTCTCACCCAGATATCATATTACCGTGGCTTATGGCTTAAACATTTGTAGAATTGCAGGAAATGTGTAATTGAAGTCACTTGCATTATTTCCCATAAAGTAGAGTGAAAATACCATGTTTTGGCCATGAGATGCTGCTGTTTCTGCTACACCGTCACACTCATTCATCCATTTCACTGGTCTCTTGTGTTTATTAAATAGATCACAATAGGTCCTTAGCAACTTTGGGTAGAAAACCCATCCATTTTCTTCATGATGAAAATAAATTGTGTGGTCATCCCAATGACTGTATATATGAATGGACAAAGCTATCGATCACGTGACACCAGTGGAGACTCAATAGCGTATTGAAGCCAAATGAAGTTGGCGTCTCGTGAAGACATTAACATGCACAGTTTGAGATACTCTAGGAAGTGATGTTTGTTGCAGGCTATCTCAGTGCTGCAACCTCTCATTGAAAAACTCAAGTTGAAGGCCGGCTGGGGTACTGCAGGCTGCCATTAGCAACTAAATTATCCTTATGAATTCTTCTGTGATTAATTAAAAAAATAATCGCTTCAAGGATGTACAACTGGTGTATTAGAGGCAATTATTTGTCCCATGATTGTCTTCATATTTTTAAAATGTTATTTACAATAAGATTGACCAAGAAAGATATCAATTTTTCACTATAATGGGGGATCATGTTTTCTGCAAACAATGCCTGCAATATCGTGGTCGGCCTTGAACTTCCGTGGCTTCAATGAGAGGGGGCAGTCATTGTCCCCTGGGTCATCCTCACAATTCAAGTCAGTCCTACATGAAAGCAATCCAGTTTGACCTTCTCCATGCAAACTAATTCTTCAACCCAACTCTCCTTGAATAGTCCAACAAGTGGCAGCTCTCTGAGAGGTCTTTCCCCATGGTGCCATTCTCATATGAAGACTTTCCCTATGGTGCCATTCTCATATGAAGACTTTCCCCATGGTGCCATTCTCATATGAAGACTTTCCCCATGGTGCCATTCTCATATGAAGACTTTCCCCATGGTGCCATTCTCATATGAAGACTTTCCCTATGGTGCCATTCTCATATGAAGACTTTCCCCATGGTGCCATTCTCATATGAAGACTTTCCCCATGGTGCCATTCTCATATGAAGACTTTCCCCATGGTGCCATTCTCATATGAAGACTTTCCCTATGGTGCCATTCTCATATGAAGACTTTCCCCATGGTGCCATTCTCATATGAAGACTTTCCCCATGGTGCCATTCTCATATGAAGACTTTCCCCATGGTGCCATTCTCATATGAAGACTTTCCCTATGGTGCCATTCTCATATGAAGACTTTCCCCATGGTGCCATTCTCATATGAAGACTTTCCCTATGGTGCCATTCTCATATGAAGACTTTCCCTATGGTGCCATTCTCATATGAAGACTTTCCCCATGGTGCCATTCTCATATGAAGACTTTCCCTATGGTGCCATTCTCATATGAAGACTTTCCCCATGGTGCCATTCTCATATGAAGACTTTCCCTATGGTGCCATTCTCATATGAAGACTTTCCCCATGGTGCCATTCTCATATGAAGACTTTCCCCATGGTGCCATTCTCATATGAAGACTTTCCCTATGGTGCCATTCTCATATGAAGACTTTCCCTATGGTGCCATTCTCATATGAAGACTTTCCCTATGGTGCCATTCTCATATGAAGACTTTCCCCATGGTGCATATGAAGACTTTCCCCATGGTGCCATTCTCATATGAAGACTTTCCCCATGGTGCCATTCTCATATGAAGACTTTCCCCCATTCTCATATGAAGACTTTCCCATTGCCATTCTCATATGAAGACTTTCCCTATGGTGCCATTCTCATATGAAGACTTTCCCTATGGTGCCATTCTCATATGAAGACTTTCCCCATGGTGCCATTCTCATATGAAGACTTTCCCCATGGTGCCATTCTCATATGAAGACTTTCCCTATGGTGCCATTCTCATATGAAGACTTTCCCTATGGTGCCATTCTCATATGAAGACTTTCCCGATAAGTCCAACATTTTGATGGAGAAATAGGCCAGGGACTAAAATGTTGTGGCAACCCTAATAAAAGAATATACACTGAACAAAAATATAAACGCAACATGCAACAATTTCAAAGATTTTCCCGAGTTTCAGTTCATATAATGAAATTCATCCATTTAAATACATTCATTAGGCTCTAGTCTATGACTGGGAATACAGATATGCATCTGGTGGTCACAGATACCTTTAAAAAAAGGCAGGGAGGTGGATCAGAAAACCAGTCAGTATCTGGTGTGACCACCATTTGCCTCATGCAACTCATCTCCTTCACATAGAGTTGATCAGGCTGTTGATTGTGGCCTGTTGAATGTTGTCCCACTCCTCTTCAATGGCTGTGTGAAGTTGTTGGATATTGGCGAGAACTGGAACAAACTGTCGTACATGTCAATCCGGAGCATCCCAAACATGCTCAATGGGCGACATGTCTGGTGAGTATGCAGGTCATGGAAGAACTGGGACATTTTCAGCTTCCAGGAATTGTTTACAGATTCTTGCAACATGGGGCTGTGCATTATCATGACGTGATGGCGGCGGATGAATGCCACGACAATTGGTCTCAGGATCTCATCGCGGTATCTCTGTGCATTCAAATTGCGTTAGATAAACTGCAATTATGTTCGTTGTCCTTAGCTTATGTCTGCCCATACCATAACTCCACCGCCACTATGTTGCACTCCGTTCACAACGTTTGACATCATCAAACCGCTCGCTCACATGACGCTATACACGCTGTCTGCCATTGAAACCGGGATTCATCCGTGGAGACCACACTTCTCCAGCGTGCCAGTGGCGAAGGTGAGCATTTCCCCACTGAAATCAGTTCTGAAGCCAAACTGCAGTCAGGTCACATCCCAGGTGAAGACAACGAGCATGCAGATGAGCTTCCCTGAGATGTTTTCTGACAGTTTGTGCAGAAATTCTTTGATTGTGCAAAACCACAGTTCCATCAGCTGTCCGGGTGGCTTGTCCCAGACGATCCCGCAGGGGAAGAAGCCGGATGTGGAGGTCCTGGGCTGGCATGGTTACACATGGTCTGAGATTGTATGTACTGTCAAATTCTCTAAAACGATGTTGGAGTCAATTTATGGTAGAGAAATTAACATTCAATTCTCTGGCAACAGCTCTGGTGAACATTCCTGCAGTCACGCACGCTCCCTCAAAACTTTAGACATCTGTGACATTGTGTTTCAAAATTACACATTTTATTGTCCCCACCACAAGGTGCAACTGTGTAATGATCATGCTGTTTTATCAGCTTCTTGATATGCCACACCTGTCAGGTGTTTGGACTATCTTGGCAAAGGAGAAACAGGGACAGGGATTTACACAAATTTGTGCAAAACAATTGAGAGAAATAAACTTTTTGTGTGTATGGAACATTTCTGGGATATTTTATTTCAGCTCATGAAACATGGGACTAACGCTTTACATGTTGCGTTTATATTTTAGTTCAGTATAATTGTAAACGGGCAGTCATATTTTTCAATAAGATTATTAGAAAACTGCTCTGTAGTGTGATTAGTGATGTTTACCATTAAACCCTACCCTATACCATTACCACCGTTACATACCATAACATTGATATCATTATAACAGATGTAGCTTAATGGTTAGCTTGTTAACCTAGAATGGTAAGTAATAATAACAGTAAATAATCCAGACCTTATTTGAAGGGAATTAACTACACGCAAAGATGCCATTTCCTGGACACAGATTAACCGTAACAGAAGGACAAACTGAATTGCTTTCACGGAGGACTGGTTTGAATTTTGAAGATGGCCACAGCACACACAGCTATTGGATTTCTACGAAAGTTGCAAAGAAAATGTTTATAAAATTCCCATCCCCCTTTCTGTCTGTCTCTCACTCTATCCTTTAAATTTGACTTATTCCCTCCGAAATATCAGATTAAAAAAGTTCTACCATTCAACAGTCCAGTATATGGCCACCTTCTGTGACATATGAAGTGAGCTAATGGTCAGGCTAGGGAGAGGTTAGCATATGTATTTAACCCCGCAGATGACAACGTTTTACATTACATTGCATTGCATTACATTTGCTAATGAGACCCAGAGCACAGAATGGGGATATAGAGGTCTATGGGTCACTCTCTGCACTACACTGTGGTGCACCTCCACCACAGCGGATTAGGAAGTCATCAGTGGGTTAGGAGGGGGGTGTGTTTGGGAAGGGGGCCGTACAAGGAGGGTGCATCTCCACCCCACCCCACCTGTCATTGTTATTTTAGTACGGTAGGCCACACAGGAAATAGGCTCCGGGGACTGTGTTTGTTCCAACGAGGGTGGTGTGTGTGTGTGTGTGTGTGTGTGTGTGTGTGTGTGTGTGTGTGTGTGTGTGTGTGTGTGTGTGTGTGTGTGTGTGTGTGTGTGTGTGTGTGTGTGTGTGTGTGTGTGTGTGTGTGTGTGTGTGAGACAGCGTGAGTGAGTGAGTGGGGTGGTAGTGGGACAGGGGGTTTCCTGTGACCGTGTCATCTCCTATAGAGACAAGGGTGTGGAGCGTGGAAAGGACAGACGGCTCTAAGAGAGACCAGTGCACCACAACAGACACAAACTACACCCATGCACACTGTTGGGTGTACGTGTAGAGCACAGGGATATCAAGCAAAAGATTTGTCATTTGGAAAACATCACAGAAAAAAAGGCCTCTTGCGACACCCTATATAGCATCTATAGCATTTTTATGGGCCTTACAAAGGCAGTATGAAGGCTTCATTAAGGTTTACAAGTTATACTTTGTTAAAGTATGACTAGAATTGTCCTAGTATCACCAGTCACCACAGTAGTATCAGGCTGTCATTGGCCATAAATGCTGTGATCCAACTCCTTGGGTGCAGTAGATGTCTTGATGTTACTCAGATGACTCTCCTGCATCTGTGAAAACAAATGCAAGAGTGACCTCTGCTGTTGAGTTGGGAGAATCACAAGCATTCTGATCTGGTTTCCGCAAATGTGAGATTGCAGTGAGGAGATACAGTATTCTTTGAGCGCCAACCTGACAAATGTGTGTTTTTTTAGCGAAGTGAATTGAAAATCTTACAATCTCGCTCGGCTGCCCCAGAGGGTTATCCCAGTGATACAGCGTCTGTGTTCAATGAAGATTAAGCCGTTTAGTTTTGAAATACTAATTTGATATACAGTACATTTTCAGTGTCACAAACATTACTGCCTAAGTGATGAGATGAGTCGTGAATGGTGGGAGAGATTTTAGATGAAATAACTCTAAACCGTATGGACATGCATGTAGGGAGAAATGGAGGTCGTTGGTCGTCACGAAAGCTTGAGTGCCTTGCTGTTTTACAGAACATGTTACTTAGTCAGTAAATATTGTGCTGAAGCTGTGATGCCAACGTTGGCGTGGGATCAGAAATGTGTTTTTGTTCAATATCTTGACAGCTCTGTAGACTGTGATTCATGTCATATCAATAACCCCTTTAATGGATGTATTCGTCATAGTCAGTCAGAAAATACATTCAGATTCTTTCTACTGTTGGCTATTCGTGTAATGAATGCATTTAACGGTGGCATTATTTATGGTTGACCAATATGGATGCTCATTATTGCAGTAATTAGAGTGATCGTAACAGTATTGTACCAGTATAGTAATAGTATAGTTGTAATGAAGCAATATGGCCTGATGGAATGTGGTATATTGTGGGTGTGGTATCGGCCAATATACCACAGCTAAGGGATGTTCTTTCCTGTAAACAGCCCTTAGACGTGTTATGTACACCACAAACCTCAGAGGTGCCTTATTGCTATTATAAACTGGTTACCAACATAAATAGAACCGTAAGCACGTATTTTTGCGTCATACCCGTGGTATATTGTCTGATATACAAATGGCTGAAATGCTGTTTCAGCCAATTAGCATCCAGGACCCAAACTACAGTTTTATAATATAGTAATATTGCACATATTACTGTAGGTGTGTCTACAGCGACCCTTGGGGATGGGCATGACCTCAGTAGTGTCAAGGGTAGAATGTGTTCATGTGGTCAGTGTTCCTGTGGGATACAATGCTGCACAGCAGAATCTATATTGGTTCAATATATCTCTGTCTGGAATCTCCCCTGGCAAATGACAATAGAGTAGTGTCTGCTACGGCTAGTGCCCTTCCTTATCTCTCTGACCTACACACAAATGCACGGACGCAGGCAGGCAGGCAGGTGCGCACACTTACACATAAGCACACACACACACGCACGCACGCACGCACACACACAGCCATAGGCAGTATCCTGCTGCAGTTTCCTCCTTGTTGGACATTGCTGTCACTGTGGTAGACAGTGTAGACAGGTTGACGGCCTGGAGTTAGAGAGGAGCAGACATGAAGGCAGGTGGGCCCATCACACACCATCACAGCCTGTCTCATTCCATTAGGGAAGACACAAGGACTGGGACACACACAACTACAGTCGCACAGATGCGCACTCAGCTCTCACTCACGCACGCACGCACACGCACGCGCACACACACACACACACACACACACACACACACACACACACACACACAGTTTGTTTAGGCAAAAATCTCTGTCTCACTTCAAAATCTGACGTTTGCCCACAAATGTCACATTTTGAAGGTTATGTTTATGCAACAATTCAGAATGGTTAAGGTACAGGGTTACGGTTTGGGATAGGGTAAAAAAAATAGAAAAGAACAAGTGCCTAGCACTCGGATTGGACATTTGACACTCGGAGCAGGAGCTTGCGGTTCACGCCTTTCTGCCATCCCCGTCCACAATGCCTTAGCAAACCGCAATCCTAATTGATAGTAATATTGCTCACCGTTGCCTGTAGTGGACGTTTTTTAAGTCATCCCCGATGTCATGGGTACCTGGATGGACATCGGACTTCGCCTTGGATCTTGAGCTACCTAGCTGTGTATAGGTGTGGTGGGTGGGAGGTAATGCCGATAACTGTCAAGGCTTCCGGATCTTTATTAGCCCCTCCTGGCAGCCATTTCTCTTTCCCAGAGCAGATGGAGTGAATAAAGAACTGGATGGAGGGAGGGAATGGATTGCGCCTGTCTTTCCTTGATCGAAGTTAATCATAAACCTCAGTCTGGGGCAAAGCCCTTTTTCAGTGTGATCTTCAGGGAGAGACAAGCTATTAGAAAACACACACACACACACACACACACACACACACACACACACACACACACACACACACACACACACACACACACACACACACACACACACACACACACACACACACACACACACACACACACACACACACACACACACACACACACACACACACACACACACACACACACACACAGTGACACCTTCCGCAAGCTCACCTTTTCCTCCTCTCTCTCTCTCACCCTCCTCACACCTCCTCATATCTGTCCTGTGGGCAGGACTGGGCCACTCATCATGGGAGGTGTCACCACCACTGTCAGATTGTCACCTCCAGTTGTCACCAGAGAGTGATATAGTGGTCCTGAGAGAAGACTGTGGAAACAGGGTGATAGGATATCTAGGTTGGCCTCTGAGGTGATCTAAGCTATTCATCTGGACCTGGAGACACAACATGTTTTTAGTGATGTATGCCTCAAAGTATTGAGCCAGGATGTGTGGGTGGTTGGCAACCTATACATCTGTAACATCAATAATTATTGATGATATGCAATAATTTCTTTGTTCCTTCCACAGATCGTGCTGAAGAGCTGAAGTTCTATCTCATCCACATGACTGAGGTAAGCAATGTGTTTGTGTGTGTGTCTCAGAGGGGCCATGCACTCCAGTGGAAATCACATTACAGGCAGACACAAGGGCTGGCTCAAAGTTCTAATGAGGATGGATCTCTCTGTCTCGATCTCTCTCTCTGTCTCGATCTCTCTGTCTCTGTCTCTCTCTCTCTCTCTCTCTCTCAAACTCTCACATTCTCTCTCCTGTTCATTCTCCCTCCTCTTTCTCACACACTGAGCATCATCCCAAACCAAGCACTGATTTCATTACTTTTAGAAACAATACTGAACACAAACATAAATAGTAGTGATGCTATACAAATGCTACTAATGCAAAACTACTCTGTCTCTCTCTTTCTCTCTCTCTCTGTCTCTCTCTCTCTCTCTCGCTCTCTCTCCCCATTCACATGTTGCTAATCAGCTGCCCTTGCCTGTCATGTTTACCTAAACCTCTTGGCTTTGGTTTAAAACAGCTTTATGTAGAACAGTTTAATATGTTCCCACAATGGTAAGTAGAAGGAAAAAGCTCAGATGTTCCGCTATGTCCAATAAGATGCTTAAAAATAGCAACTGTTATGCAAGTGAGCAGCTGCCCATGGCTGGTGTGCTGGGTGATAATTGTGCTTTTTGGAGACTGTAGTGTAGATGGATTCTCTCAAACACATGGATTCTCTCAAACACATGGATTCTCTCAAACACATGGATTCTCTCAAACACATGGATTCTCTCAAACACATGGATTCTCTCAAACACATGGATTCTCTCAAACACATGGATTCTCTCAAACACATGGATTCTCTCAAACACATGGATTCTCTCAAACACATGGATTCTCTCAAACTCATGCTCACACACAGAGATCTTGTGGTGTAGGTCTTGTGATGGGATGTCTGGAGCCATTATCACTGGAGAAAAACAAAGTCGAACACGCACAGGGGCAAGACATCATCACAAACATATAATTAATTCAGCCTCAGTATCCCGTCAAACCTAATCCTTCAGTCGATGGCTCTCCCTTAACAGCAGCCCTGCAAACATAACACACACACACACACACACGAAAGGCAGGGGAGAGGCAGAGAGAAGGCAGATAGGGAGAAAGTAAGAGGGGAGAGAGGGAGGGGAGACAGTTGATCTCTGTTTTCCTGATTGAGTGCTATGTCATGTGATAACCTCCCGCTGGTGTGTGTTTGTGTGCGTGTGTGTGTGAGCAAGCGTGTGTATCATGTTTTCCCTTTCTGCTATTTCAGTGTGTGTGTTTGTGTGTGTTTGTGTGTGTTTGTGTGTATGAATGTGAGTGGTGTAATGCAATAAAGTCTAATTAGATTGTTCCTCCCTGGTATCTGCGCTGTGCGGTAATGGTAGCGTGAGTCTTCTCTGGTCAGGGTTGCAGAGTGTATGTGTGTGTTTCTGCTGCATGTAATGCGATTCATAGTCTTCCTGCTCAGCTGAAATGATAGCGTGATCTCTCAACAGCCCTGGGGAATGGACACAAACACGCACGCACACACCCCTAATATACCAACAATCTCATTACAAGCAGGCAGGTCAAACATATGTTTCTCCTTCTTCACTTCTGTTCATTACGTAACATACGACTGCATAGCAGTAAGGCTTTAATCTTGTCCATCTATCTCCCTGGGGCTTTATCATACTCGTACACATACAGTGGGGAGAACAAGTATTTGATACAAAGCATAACTTAATATTTGGTACAGAAACCTTTGTTTGCAATTACAGAGACCATACGTTTCCTGTAGTTCTTGACCAGTTTTGCACACACTGCAGCAGGGATTTTGGCCCACTCCTCCATACAGACCTTCTCCAGATCCTTCAGGTTTCGGGGCTGTCGCTGGGTAATAACGGACTTTCAGCTCCCTCCAAAGATTTTCTATTGGGTTCAGGTCTGGAGACTGGCTAGGCCACTCCAGGACCTTGAGATGCTTCTTACGGAGCCACTCCTTAGTTTCCCTGGCTGTGTGTTTCGGGTCGTTGTCATGCTGGAAGAACCAGCCACGACCCATCTTCAATGCTCTTACTGAGGGAAGGAGGTTTTTGGCCAAGATCTCGCGATACATGGCCCCATCCATCTTCCCCTCAATACGGTGCAGCCATCCTGTACCCTTTGCAGAAAAGCATTCCCAAATAATGATGTTTCCACCTCCATGCTTTACGGTTGGGATGGTGTTCTTGGGGTTGTACTCATCCTTCTTCCTCCAAACACGGCGAGTGGAGTTTAGACCAAAAAGCTATATTTTTGTCTCATCAAACCACATGACCTTCTCCCATTCCTCCTCTGGATCATCCAGATGGTCATTGGCAAACTTCAGATGGGCCTGGACATGCGCTGGCTAGAGCAGGGGGACGTTGCGTGCGCTGCAGGATTTTAATCCATGACGGCGTAGTGTGTTACTAATGGTTTTCTTTGAGACACTGGTCCCAGCTTTCTTCAGGTCATTGACCAGGTCTTGCCGTGTAGTTCTGGGCTGATCGCTCACCTTCCTCATGATCATTGATGCCCCACAAGGTGAGATTTTGCATGGAGCCTCAGACCGAGGGTGATTGACCGTCATCTTCAACTTCTTTCATTTTCTAATAATTGCACCAACAGTTGTTGCCTTCTCACCAAGCTGCTTGCCTATTGTCCTGAAGCACATCCCAGCCTTCTGCAGGACTACAATTTTAACCCGTGATGTCCTTACACAGCTCTCTGGTCTTGGCCATTGTGGAGAGGTTGGAGTCTATTTGATTGAGTGTGTGGACATGTATTTTATACAGGTAACGAGTTCAAACAGGTGCAGTTAATACAGGTAATGAGTGAAGAACAGGAGGGCTTCTTAAAGAAAAACTGTAGGAGCCGGAATTCTTACTGATTGGTAGGTGATCAAATACTTATGTCATGCAATGAAATGCAAATGAATGACTTAAAAATCATACAATGTGATTTTCTGGATTTTTGTTTTAGATTCCGTCTCTCACAGTTGAAGTGTACCTATGTTAAAAATTACAGACCTCTACATGCTTTGTAAGTAGGAAAACCTGCAAAATCAGCAGTGTATCAAATACTTGTTCTCCCCACTGTATGTCTCCACATCCAGAGGAGAATATGTCCTCTCCAGGACTCAGGAGAGGGATTCAGCACTTCATAAGAGACTGAAAATGTTCTCGTTTGCTTACTTACGTGCACACATTCACGCACACCTGCATGGACGCTCGTGTTCACTCCTCAAAGAATCACATACTGTATACCCAGAAAACAGGGGACGTCCTGAGGACAATTAGCAACATTCCCTTTAGGTCCCTTAAGGGTTTTGGCGCGACATTATCCCACTGATGTTCTGAGAATGTTCTAAGAACATTATGTAATGTTCCCAGGGGAATGTTTTCTGGGGGACCTTAGCCTAGATCCCTGTACATTCCCAGGACGTCACTGAGGACCATGTCAAGACCTTTTTAGGATGTTCTCAGGACTTTCATTTTACTTGTCCATAGGACGTTGCGAGATGGTCCAAAGGGAACGTTCTTTAGGGGACCTTTTTATAGTTCCCGGTTTGTCCAGGGGACGTTTTTAGCATGTTCTTGGGACGTTGTGTCATGGTTACCTGAAGGTCCCCTGAACGTTCTTGGGATGTTGTGTCATGATCCCATGGAGGTTTTAGTCATGTGATGGTCTCAGGTTTCCTAAACCATGATAAGTAAAGTAATGAAATGCTATGGGGGTTTTAAGATAAGTGGAGCTAAAATAGTGTAGAAAGCTTTAATCAATGACAATAGGATTACATTTGACATGATCATTTAGTACCGTCTTTTCATTTTCACCTTGAGACGTGAATTCACAACCTCTGGATTTGGGGTATGCTGATCTTTCTGTAGAATTTCAGCAGTCCCCTACTGTAACACACTGCTGGTTTCGTTGTCTGAGTCAGGCGCAGAACACAGGTTTCAGGAAAAACACAAGTCTCTACTCAAAATATTAAAACAAAAAAACTGGAATACCTCCCAACAAGGAAACATCACGTATAGTAAAAAACCCTCCAACACACACGGTAACACAACACAATCACGGACCAAACAGAAAGGTAGACGAGAGGTTAAATAAGGAACATAATAAGGGAATAGAAATCAGGTGTGCGTAATTAGACAAAACAAAAGGGAAAAGGAAACATGGATCGGTGATGACTAGAAAGCCAGTGATGTCGACCGCCGAACGCCGCCCGAACAAGGAGAGGAGCCGACCTCAGCCGAAGTCGTGACAGTACCCCCCCTTGACACGCGGCTCCAGCAGCGCGCCGACACCGGCCTCGGGGATGACCCGGAGGACGGGACGCAGGGCGATCCGGACGGAGACGGTGAAACTCCTGTATTAAAGATGGGTGTAGGATGTCCTCCGCCAGTACCCAGCATCGCTCCTCCGGGCCGTACCCCTCCCACTCCACGAGGTACTGAAGGCCCCTCGCCCGACGCCTTGAGTCCATGATGGTTCGTACGGTGTACGCCGGGGCCCCCTCGATGTCCAGAGGGGGCGGAGGAACCTCCCGCACCTCAGACTGCTGGAGCGGACCAGCCACCACCGGCCTGAAGAGAGACACATGGAATGAGGGGTTAATACGGTAATCAGTCGGGAGATGTAACCTATAACAAACCTTGTTCAGTCTCCTCAGGACTTTAAATGGCCCCACAAATCACGGACCCAGCTTCCGGCAGGGCAGGTGAAGGGGTAGGTTTCGGGTCGAGAGCCAGACCCGATCCCCCGGTACATACACCGGGGCCTCACTGCGGTGGCGGTCGGCACTCGCCTTTTGCCGCCTGATGGCCCGTTGTAGTCACACATGGGCAGCATTCCAAGTCTCCTCCGAGTGCCGAAACCATTCATCCACCGCAGGAGCCTCGATCTTGCTCTGATGCCATGGTGCCAGGACCGGCTGGTAACCCAGCACACACTGAAAAGGAGATAGGTTGGTGGACGAGTGGCGGAGGGAGTTTTGGGCCATCTCCGCCCAGGAAATGAACACCGCCCTCTCTCCCGGCCGGTCCTGGCAATAGGACCGCAGAAACCTACCCACATCCTGGTTGACTCTTTCCACCTGCCCGTTACTCTCGGGGTGGGAACCTGAGGTAAGACTGACCGAGACTCCCACACGTTCCATAAACACCCTCCAGACTCTTGACGTAAATTGGGGACCCCGATCAGAAACTATATCCTCAGGCACCCCGTAGTGCCGGAATACATGGGTGAACAGAGCCTCCGCAGTCTGTAGAGCCGTAGTGAGACCGGGCAAAGGAAGAAGACGGCAGGACTTAGAAAACCGATCCACAACGACCAGGATTGTGGTGTTACCCCGTGACGGGGGAAGATCCCATCACGAAATCCCCTGATAGATGTGACCACGGTCGTTGCGGAACGGGAAGGGGTGGTTCCAGCAAGAAGCTGGAATTATGGGAGTGGGATCCGTGGACCTCTCCTCTGTATCATACAGTCGAGACAGTGCGTCCACCTTAATGTTCTGGGAACCTTGTTTGTAGGACAGGGTGAAAACAAAACGGGTGAAAAACATGGCCCACCTTGCCTGGCGAGGGTTCAGTCTCCTCGCTGCCCGAATGTACTCCAGATTTCGGTGGTCAGTCCAAATGAGGAAAGGGTGTGTAGCGCCCTCAAGCCAATGCCTCCACGCCTTCAAGGCTCCGACAACAGCCAACAACTCCCTATCCCCCACAGCATAGTTTCGCTCCGTCGGGCTGAGCTTCTTCGAAAATAAAGCACAGGGGCGGAGTTTTAGTGGCGTACCCGAGCTTTGAGATAGCACAGCTCCTATTCCAGCTTCGGACGCGTCCACCTCAACTATGAACGCTAAGGAGGGATCCGGATGCGTCAGCACGGGAGACGTAGCAAACAGAGCCTTCAGGTGACC
The DNA here is from genome assembly GCF_021184085.1 of Oncorhynchus gorbuscha. Classification (NCBI taxonomy): domain Eukaryota; kingdom Metazoa; phylum Chordata; class Actinopteri; order Salmoniformes; family Salmonidae; genus Oncorhynchus; species Oncorhynchus gorbuscha. Next base: position 16,660,462 of record NC_060192.1, read on the forward strand.
AATAGCCCTGACCTCAGCCGAAGTCGTGACACCTACACATTAATTTTAATACATCTCGTTACTCAGCAAAAAAGTGCCATCTGCACTTAGTTATCAGTTAATCGGACTATTCTCAAATGTATTGAATTGACTTATTTCCAGAATTTGAGTTTGGGTTTTCAGTATAGTTTTCTTATGTTGGTGCGGCATATTATTCTGTTTTAATGTTTCTCCTGAATCACTATGATAAATAAAATTGCTTTTCTTCAGTGTTTTTTTTTTAAACAGAGCTGAGATTTACTTTGAAGTGCAAAGTAGGAATAGGCTTACAGGTGAAATCAGTCATTGAAACAAGTATGACGGTGTAGCAGGTAGGTTGGAATGCCGTGAACCAAGAGGTTGTGAGTTCATATCCCGTTTTGCTCTACGACCCCCACAAGTGTCACTGAACTTGTCTGAATGTACTGTGTCCCATACAAATGAATGGAGGTATAGAGCTAGTTCAGTGCCAACAAAAATGAGGGGTTAAATATGTGTAAAAAATATATATATTTCCTGAGCTTTCTTATATCACCTAGATATAGGACAGACACTTCAAAACCATATTCCTTATGATTTATTTTTTGACTGTCTTTTTTGCCATTTCTGAATGTGTTATTCAATACATTTCTATGGGCTATAGTAGTAAAGGCCAAATTCAGTATTATCAAATCAGGTGTGTATATATATATTTTTATACCTAAAGGGTACTAGAATTCAAAAACAAATAGCAATTCCATATGTTAGCTTAGTACCCCCACCCGGCTTAGACTTTTAGTGGTTTTAAACTATTCACATAACTTTTTCTGGTTGTGTTGAGGAAACCATCGGAGGAGAATGATAGCTACGGTGTACAATCAAATTGGCTGCAGTTAAGGGATTCAGCTCTTTACTGGTAGTGCTATGATGTGTGTGTGCAGGCGCACATACACAAACACACTCTGCACTCTGCTTTTCAAATCCAAGCACACACACTACACTACATAATATGCATACATACAGCTCCGACTCACATAACCTCTGAGTCACACAGTATGCTACACACACTCTTGCCGAGATAGACACACTCCTACGCCAAACTGTACACCACTGAGCAAAGGGCAATGATACACACCAGTCTCATCTAATGTGGAGGGAAGGTAAGCTAGTTTCGATCATATACGTGTTTGTTGTTTGTAAATACTCGTCTTAAGTCTTTTGGTTAGTATTGGCTGTGTGGGATGGTTATGCAATGATTGCTTTGTTCTGTTCTGTTCTGTAGGTATTGCTTTCATGCACATTTTGGGAGCAGATTGTATTTGTTTGAAAAAGAGGCAGAGGTCTTAGATTCAGTTGATTGAGTACTTTGATTCTGCAAGGGAAGAGGTGAAAACGTCTACTAGCTACTTGTTGGCATTGACAGTGTTGGTTCAGACACCTTTATTATACCTCCTCTCTCTCTTGTCCGTTCTTCAGTACTTTCTCCTCCTCCCCTTCCTCTCCTCTCCTTCATCCCCATCTGTAATCTGTGATGCTGGGTGTATGACCTTTCCGTCTCCTCTACCGAGTCCAGGTCCCCTCAGACCACATTGCCCTTCTCCCTCTGATCTAGGGGGCATCCTATTTTAGCAGCCGCTCCGAAAGGAACCAGTCTAACCCAGATTCACTTAGGGGACTGTAAGCGAGAGAAAGTGAGGGAAAGCAAGAGAGCGTTAGAGACAGAGGGATACTAGACATATTGAGAGAAGCTAATTTGAGGTATACAAATACAAGTTCTCCCTCCAACTTGTGTGTTATGGTTCTGGACTGGGTCACCATGGGTAACCTAGCAGACCGGGTTGGGACCAGGAAGAGGTTCATCATGGGGGCAGACTCCCTCCAGAAGCACCTGCTCTCTGACTGCACAGACGTAAGTGTGTCTGGTCTACACTTCTGCTTGGGCTGTGTTCGAGACTCTAGAGTTTGTAGTGAGGAAACGGATGTTTTTTGTTGTACACTTTGGGTTTCTTTAAGTTATTTAGACAAGATTAAAGAACCCTTTACTAAAAAAAGGTTCTATATAATATACCCAGTGAAGGGCAAAGAATCTTGAACTTACAATTAACATTCCCCTTAAATTTGTTTCAGCTGTTTCGCATTGACATTTTTGTCCATATTAATGATGCTGCTGCTGCTGCATGAGTTTGCTTGTTCAGGAACATGGCTAGCTGGCGTACGATACCGTTTGCTTTCTACGGCAGGGGAAGATTAAAGTCATATTTTACAACATTGTTGCTGAGGTCTGTGTGGCAAACAGCAAGGTTTATACAAACCTGTGCTGTCGCGAACTAAATGCTAGCATGCAATAGGAAATGATGTGTATAATGCATGCGCTCTTGGATAAAATAGGGGGGGTTCTATTTAGAACCTTTTGGTCAATTCAAAATGTAACTGCCATTCCAACACCAACTGCCATAACGGCATGATGATGCCAGAGGATGGTGGTTGAACTAACTTGCAAGTAACCTACCAAATAAGCACATTACAATTCAAATATATGAAGCCAAAGTCATATGATAAACTATAGGCTCAATAAACAAAGATGAAACGTTATTAGAATTTGACCACATTTCTAAGCTAGCTGGCTAGCTAACCTAGCTAGCTAAACATAAAAAGCTAGGCTACTTCAATTCACTACTTTACAAGCTAGCCAACTAACCATTTAAATGGGCTAAATTATAGGTGGGCTATGCACAGGTGCAGTAATCTGTGAGCTGCTCTGTATGTGTGAGATCTGCTGTTTGGGGGGTGTTGAGAACGAAGCAGGAGAGACACTTTTGTTGTTTGCTGTAACTAATGGACAAAGTTGTATTGTAAAGATATCAGCCAGAGTTGACATGGGCCATCATTCAAACAAAGAGATGCCTCCCTGGCCACCTGTAAATATTTCCAAACTAATTAAGCAAATAATGACAAATTCCATGATTTAATTGTTTATTAAATTATATTCTTAGCAATACATATTACTATGTAATAGTAGTAGCCATAAATGTCACCATGCATGGTTTTACAGTATATGGAACCATTTTGGTTTCAGTGAAAAAAAAACCTCTAGGGTTCTGATCAAAGAACCCTACAAAAGGTCTCTATATAGACATTTTAGGGTTTTCATATATGAACCAAGTGATTGGACCCTTTTTGGTTCTACAAGGAACCTTTTTTTCCACGAGTGTAGGTTCAGTAACGGTGGATTATGGGTTATGCTCTCTGACTGTAACAATGAAATATAGTTTCAGATGTCTAGAGGAAACAATATTGTGACGATACTGTGGTTTTATCATGACACTTTCTTATGCATCATACATTCAATACCAGTCGGTGTCCTGGATTGTCTGTGAAGTGGAAAGCTAACAAACTATAGATGAGATACATATGATATTCTGCTTAAGTACCCATACATACAGAACTATAGATACTTTGTGTACTTGTATGTAGTTGTATGTTGGCTACAGAGGATAAGCACTGCCGGATAGGCACAACACAATCATCATAAGCTGACTAGGTGACAAATGAAGACTGAAGAATGACCAATGACCATACACAGTGGTAATGATGACTAATGCTGATTTACTGATCTTCTTCACAGTCTTTATCAATTATCGCCTATTGGATGTAAGGGCCATCCACACCAAGGACGATAACTGTAACGATGAATAATACATACAGTGGGGCAAAAAAGTATTTAGTCAGCCACCAATTGTGCAAGTTCTCACACTTAAAAAGATGAGAGAGGCCTGTAATTTTCATCATAGGTACACTTCAACTATGACAGACAAAATGAGAGCAAAAATAAGGATAGGATTTTTTATGAATTTATTTGCAAATTATGGTGGAAAATAAGTATTTGGTCACAAGCAAGATTTCTGGCTCTCACAGACCTGTAACTTCTTCTTTAAGAGGCTCCTCTGTCCTCCACTCGTTACCTGTATTAATGGCACCTGTTTGAACTTGTTATCAGTATAAAAGACACCTGTCCACAACCTCAAACAGTGACACTCCAAACACCACTATGGCCAAGACCAAAGAGCTGTGAAAGGACACCAGAAACAAAATTGTAGACGTTCACCAGGCTGGGAAGACTGAATCTGCAATAGGTAAGCAGCTTGTTTTGAAGAAATCAACTGTGGGAGCAATTATTAGGAAATGGAAGACATACAAGACCACTGATAATCTCCCTCGATCTGGGGCTCCACGCAAGTTCTCACCCCGTGGGGTCAAAATGATCACAACGACGGTGAGCAAAAATCCCTGAACCACACGGGGGGAACTAGTGAATGACCTGCAGAGAGCTGGGACCAAAGTAACAAAGCCTACCATCAGCTTGGGCATTGAAGATGAAACGTGGCTGGGTCTTTCAGCATGACAATGATCCCAAACACACCGCCCGGGCAACGAAGGATTGGCTTCGTAAGAAGCATTTCAAGGTTCTGGAGTGGCCGAGCCAGTCTCCAGATCTCAACCCCATAGAACATTTTTGGAGGGAGTTGAAAGTCTGTGTTGCCCAGCAACAGCCCCAAAACATCACTGCTCTAGAGGAGATCTGCATGGAGGAATGGGCCAAAATACCAGCAACAGTGTGTGAAAACCTTGTGAAGACTGACGGAAAACGTTTGACCCCTGTCGTCGCTCTGGATAAGAGCGTCTGCTAAATGACTTAAATGTAAATGTAAAATTGCCAACAAAGGGTATATAACAAAGTATTGAGATCAACTTTTGTTATTGACCAAATACCGTGCCTTGCGAAAGTATTTGGCCCCCTTGAACTTTGCGACCTTTTGCCACATTTCAGGCTTCAAACATAAAGATATTAAAACATTTTTTTTGTGAAGAATCAACAACAAGTGGGACACAATCATGAAGTGGAACGACATTTATTGGATATTTCAAACTTTTTTAACAAATCAAAAACGGAAAAATTGGGCGTGCAAAAATATTCAGCCCCCTTACTTTCAGTACAGCAAACTCTCTCCAGAAGTTCAGTGAGGATCTCTGAATGATCCAATGTTGACCTAAATGACTAATGATGATAATTACAATCCACCTGTGTGTAATCAAGTCTCCGTATAAATGCACCTGCACTGTGATAGTCTGAGTTCCGTTAAAAGTGCAGAGAGCATCATGAAGAACAAGGAACACACCAGGCAGGTCCGAGATACTGTTGTGAAGAAGTTTAAAGCCGGATTTGGATACAAAAAGATTTCCCAAGCTTTAAACATCCCAATGAGCACTGTGCAAGCGATAATATTGAAATGGAAGGAGTATCAGACAACTGCAAATCTACCAAGACCTGGCCGTCCCTCTAAACTTTCAGCTCATACAAGGAGAAGACTGATCAGAGATGCAGCCAAGAGGCCCATGATCACTGGATGAACTCAGAGATCTATAGCTGAGGTGGGAGACTCTGTCCATAGGACAACAATCAGTCGTATATTGCACAAATCTGGCCTTTATGGAAGAGTGGCAAGAAGAAAGCCATTTCTTAAAGATATCCATAAAAAGTGTTGTTTAAAGTTTGCCACAAGCCACCTGGGAGACACACCAAACATGTGAAGAAGGTGCTCTGGTCAGATGAAACCAAAATTGAACTTTTTGGCAACAATGCAAAACGATATGTTTGGCGTAAAAGCAACACAGCTCATCACCCTGAACACACCATCCCCACTGTCAAACATGGTGGTGGCAGCATCATGGTTTGGGCCTGCTTTTCTTCAGCAGGGACAGGGAAGATGGTTAAAATTGATGGGAAGATGGATGGAGCCAAATACAGGACCATTCTGGAAGAAAACCTGATGGAGTCTGCAAAAGACCTGAGACTGGGACGGAGTTTTGTCTTCCAACAAGACAATGATCCAAAACATAAAGCAAAATGGAATGGTTCAAAAATAAACATATCCAGGTGTTAGAATGGCCAAGTCAAAGTCCAGACCTGAATCCAATCGAGAATCTGTGGAAAGAACTGAAAACTGCTGTTCACAAATGCTCTCCATCCAACCTCACTGAGCTCGAGCTGTTTTGCAAGGAGGAGTGGGAAAAAATGTCAGTCTCTCGATGTGCAAAACTGATAGAGACATACCCCAAGCGACTTACAGCTGTAATCGCAGCAAAAGGTGGCGCTACAAAGTATTAACTTAAGGGGGCTGAATAATTTTGCACGCCCAATTTTTCAGTTTTTGATTTGTTAAAAAAGTTTGAAATATCCAATAAATGTCGTTCCACTTCATGATTGTGTCCCACTTGTTGTTGATTCTTCACAAAAAAATACAGTTTTATATCTTTATGTTTGAAGCCTGAAAGGTGGCAAAAGGTCGCAAAGTTCAAGGGGGCCGAATACTTTCGCAAGGCACTGTACTTATTTTCCACCATAATTTGCAAATAAATTCATAAAAAATTCTACAATGTGATTTTCTGGATTTGTTTTCTTCTCATTTTGTCTGTCATAGTTGAAGTGTACCTATGATGAAAATTTCAGGCCTCTCTCATCTTTTTAAGTGGGAGAACTTGCACAATTGGTGGCTGACTAAATACTTTTTTGCCCCACTGTAACCATAAACATTGGCGAGCATCCACACCAGCGGACCTTTATCGTTTATCATACGCCTGTCAATCAATGGATACATGCATCCTACTGCACGCTGTAGGCCTATTAAATAGGAGGTAACACAGACCATTTAGTGCTTCAGGGTGTATTCCTTGTCACAGTGACAGCTGCAAATCATACTTCAATAATAATATAATGACAAATAGTTACAAACTCATTTAAATGTAGCAATTCAACAACAAACGCTGTTTAGCCTGCACACCTTCTACATCATTGCTTGCCTCGTTGCTCAAGTGGTTTGCAAAGTGATTTCCATTTTTCGAATGATTGCCAATTTCCCTTTTCGCTGTGCTCATCTCTCTGCCTTGTCCTGTGCAACCATTTGCAACGCATCAGTGCAACAATCTTAACATCACAGGACAAAGTGATCACACCAATGCACTCTCTCTCCTTGACTTTCCCTGACAGATCATTCGGCCTATTTTACATTCAGCAATTAGCTGAATTGTTTCTTATTACGAGAAGGCTATTAGGCCTAGTAAAAACAACAATTATTATTCAAAAATGAATGTCCTCAGGAACAGCTGGAGGAGAGACGCTATAGTGTAGCCGAAGTAGGAAATATTGTCTAGATATTAGGCCATTCATTAGCTAAATAGCAGATCTATAAATATTTACTTGTCAAAGTGAATGAAAAAAAAAGTCATCATATTATGAAAGAATCAGGCTGCGCTCTGCACTTCCGGACAGGCGCTCCACAATAAATTAGTCCTACATTTTTAAATTAGAAAAGTATTTTACCTAGGCTACACAGCGCAATCTGGAATGTATACTTTTTTATTAAGTGAGTACCAATTTTAGTCGAGTGCTGTAAACTGCTGTGTATAGGCTAAACTGAATAACCACTCAAATGTCCTGTTTTGAATGCTTCATGCTGAAATAACTGCATACAGCCTAGGTCTGATTATGCAACCCTTTGAATCAGTTATGGGTCTATTCTAGACAGCTTACAAGGTCCAGAAATGCACATTAGCAGGCCATTCATAGTGTGTATTTTTGTCAGGATGTATCATTGTTAACAGATAGGCCTACCAACATGAAATATGGCCTTCTCATGCACTTCTTGTTCGTGGATCATCATTCTCCCATGTCGTCCTATAATGAATGTGGCCACCAGTATGCTCACACATGGCCAGCTACTCAGGCAAGCTTACCGTAAGCAATGCCTCCTCTACTCTCTGAGCAGCCTCTTGCAAATAAAACCAAGAACGCTTCAATAGAACATGTTTTTGATTGGTTCGATGTTTTATCGTTGGAGGGACAGGGACATTTTGTTGATAGCTCCCATTATCATTCTCCACTCTTTTTGTAGTTATCGTTGTAGTGCGAATGCTCCTGTTCACCGGAATTAGAATATATATTTTTTTAAATTATCGTTCGAGTTATCGTCCTAGGTGTGGATGGCCTTTTAACCAATCAATTTAATTTGATATCATTAATTAATCCTACTCTGGTGCCTTAATTACAAAACATCAATCACTTCCAGACTATTGATTCAACTGTCTTGTTTAACAAGTGTTGAATGGATGAATGGGGGAGACGTGACAGATAGAGGTAGCAGATAGTCAGAGAGATAAAGTAGGTGAGTTCAATCATAGTGTGAAACGCATTACTAAGCTGTATGACAGTGAGGGAGTCTTTACTTTAGCTTTCAGAGTGGATACTGTGCATTGTGTGATCTATTTGCAGAGAAGAAGGTCAAATTGTTCAGGGGGCCATTTTTAGGTGTGACGTTCATGTGCTCGGGGCTTAGCTGTGACACTAGTTCCATCTGATGATGTCCCAAGCGCCCGACCATTGACGAAAGTTGTATTTATTTTGGTAACATGGGCTGCACGGATGTTTCCAGCTGAAAGTGTGCCTGCCTTTACGTCTGTGTGCTGTGTGTGTGTGTGTGTGTGTGTGTGTGTGTGTGTGTGTGTGTGTGTGTGTGTGTGTGTGTGTGTGTGTGTGTGTGTGTGTGTGTGTGTGTGTGTGTGCGCGCATGTACAGAACCAGTCAAAAGTTTGGACACACCTACTCATTCAAGGTTTTTCTTTATTTTTACTATTTTCTACATTGTAGAAAGACCTCGTGTCTATATCTGCCTGTGTGTGTGTGTGTGTGTGTCTGTCTGTCTGTCTGTCTGTCTGTCTGTCTGTCTGTCTGTCTGTCTGTCTGTCTGTCTGTCTGTCTGTCTGTCTGTCTGTCTGTCTGTCTGTCTGTCTGTCTGTCTGTCTGTCTGTCTGTCTGTCTGTGTGTCTGTGTGTCTGTGTGTCTGTGTGTGTGTGTTTGTGCACCCTTTTGGAACGACTCAATGATGTAAAGCCTGTCATTTTCAAATGAGGGGGTCTGAGTGATATCCATCCTGGGGTCTTTGTCAGCAGATCTGCCTTCTTCATGGTGGTCATCCATAACAGGCCTGTTGCAGGGCCCACCTCCCTCCCCTGTTCTGATTGCACTGAGAACTGCTTTACTACCCTCTCTGAGACTTTACTTGGGCTGAGACTGATGAACTGTGTGGCTTTATCACACTTTTAGTATTCTGGGAGAGATAAATTCGGCAGCTCTGGCAGCGCCCATACATCTGCATGTAATGACTTAAAGACTTCACTCTCAGTGGGATGATTGCATTGAGATCTATGGCCTCGATAGCCTCCGCAGATCTAGGCTCTTAGATCAACCTAACTGCAGCCCTCTTGGGATCCTATGGTCGAAGTGTTTTAGTGCAGACTATGGGGTTTATTTGATCACCTGTCTCACCTCAATTGTCCCTTTTTTCTCAATGCTGAGAAATTGCAGACCAGTGTTTATTACATGGCCTGGGAAGGGGTGAGTTTAAGATAAATTACTTCAGAGTAATATTGCCGAAGGATAAACTATACTTAATTTGTATTTCGTAACAAGGACAGGGCAGTTGTATTGATTTGATTATCACTTTTCTATACACTGTTTTAAATCATATCCCACCCTTACATTGTTGCTCACTTGAGAACAAGAGAGAAAATATTTATTGCCTGGTTTCACCCAGCAAACAGGCGACGTCCTAAAGACATTAGGGGACATTCCTATTAAGTCCCTTTAAGGGTTTCTACGAGACATTATCCCACTGATGTTCTGAGAACGTTATAGGAACATTATAAAATGACGCTCAGGATCATAGAAGGACGTTCAGTACAGTCCATCAGGGAACGTTACAAAATGATTCCTATTTGGTTTTGATTGGATATGATCCATGGGACATTCAATGATAGTCAAGTGGACGTCGCATGATGGTCCCAAGGGAACGTTCTCCTGGGGACCATTGTCTAGCTCTCTGAAAGTTACCTGGACATCACTGAGGACCATGTCAAGACCTTTTTAGGATGCTCTCAGGACTTTAATTTGACTAGTCATTAGGACGTTGTGCGATAGTCCCAAGGGAACGTTCTCTGTGGGACTTTGTCTAGGTTCCCTGTAATTTACCAGGAGGTCCCCGAGGACGTTTTTTGGACATTGTTGGGATGTTGTGTCATTGTCCTCTGGAGTTTTTTTTCTCTTTCTCATTTTGTTCCAGGGACATTCCCAAGGATGGTTTGTTCCAGGGACATCCCCAAAGACATTTTTAGTATGTTCTCAGACACAACGGTCCCCTGGACACAATGTCCCAAGAACGTCCTGAAAAACATCCTGGGGGACATTCCTGGAACAAAATGGGAAGTTGACAAAAAAAACCTCCAGAGCACCATGACACAACATCCCAAGAATGGGACGTTTTTAGGACGTTCTTGGGATGTTGTGACATGGTCCCCTGGAGGGTTTTGTCTAGTTCCCAGTTTGTTATTAGGACGTTCTTGGTATGTTGTACTAAAGTACTGTTGTGAGTTTGGGTGGTCCTGTCCAACTTTTCCTTCACTTACTAAAGCATAATTACAGTGTTTGAGATGAAAACAGCGGTGATAGTTTGCTGTAGTTAAGCTCTTTGAGGGAATTGTTCAGAAATTATACATATCTTGAGGTGTTGCATATCTTGAGGTGTGAAGGCCAGTCATACTCTGGAGACCTTCATAGGCCTAGGGCTCCAGTACTTACTGTCTCTCATTGTCAATTCGAGACCGTGGGACTATAAGGTTCTATCAGAAATGTTTGTCAAAAAATTAGTTAGTCACATATAATTAATTGATGTTGAGATGGTTCGTCATATGTCTGAAGTTAGATTTTTGAAAAAGCTAATTTTAAGCAGAAAACTGTAGACTAGGAACTTCTACCTGCATAAACCCAGTTGAATATGGCACTACACGGTTCTCCCTGCTATCCAATCACAAGCCTGAACAAATACAGACCTTATAGCTGAACCCAGAGTGACATTTCAGAGCCATAAGGTTCTATCTGTGATTGCACCCCCCTCTCCCCCATAAAAACGGATTTTGATACTCTGCAATTTAGGAACCTTTCAGGTGAGGACCTTAATGGGTTATGAAAGGAGAATTCACTACAAAATAGTTTTGTGATCTGGGATGTGAAAACTTTGATGCTTAATATCTCAGAACAATGCTTTGCGCAGTTAGAACTTTACAGTCCCCAGGACACTAAGTATGGGTAGCTGCAGCCCAATATGGCCACCAGAGTATTGGTTAGTCGGTGTGTCGAAAGGAGTGGGTGTATGGCAAGTGAATCAGCTAATTGGGCAGATTTGTTGCCACTCAAGACCGTTTTGCGTAGCTGATTGGGCTGCACAATGAGTCGATAAGCCGGCAATCAGTACACAGGTGTGTTATCGACGTGCATGCCGACCTGAGGTGTTTCCTAATGGGCAGCTGTATCACAGTCATGTCACCGGCAGGAGCTAACTTGGCCATTTTTCCCCCTCCCATGATTTTATTTAAAGTTAGTTAACAGCCATATAAGAAATAACTAATTTTGATAACCATCTAGATGTCACTTTGATACACACATTTACATACAACTACACCAGGACAGTGCCCTTTGCTCCCGTTTGCCAAGCACTATTGTCTGGCAACAGCATGGGAATAGCTACCTAGTAGCCAATATCAGGGTGACAGTCACAGAAAGTACGCACTATGATGCATGAAGTAACTGTACACCCATCATCCATACTTTTAACCCTCCCCCACAAAAAAATCTGTTTTATAAGTGAAAATCTACAATGAAATATGACTAACACTCATTCTCTGGCTTCAAAAGAGAAGTCCAAACTCTCACGGTATGGTACAGTAGCTCAATGTACGGTAGTTGCATGGTAGAATAAAAAAGCTTCTAACTAACCTATAGCATAGCTCTTTCGACACACCCACTCCTTTCCACACACCCACAAATTTCCTTTCGACACACCCACTCCTTTCCACACGCTTACTATATTCTTTTCGACACACCCATTTGCCCATACTCCGCTCGCCATATTGGGTTACAGCTTCCCCCTTCTCCTCTTTGTGCCAGACAGCTTTCTGCATCAAAGGAGCAGATATTTAGCCCCAGACCACATTTTGAGCCCCCTGGTTTGACCCCCAGACCAAACATCCCCTTTTGGAACCAAAACAAAAATACATAAAAGACTGTGAGAATTATAATTTGATGAGAAGGAATCTATATCTCTCTGTTGTTTGTTTGATTCCAAAAATAAACTTTTGGTTTAGTCTGAAATGTAAAAAAAAATATATATATATATATATATATATATATATATCTTGAGTCATTTGATCATGTGTTGGAATCTAACGTACCGTATGCTTTCCCAAAGCTGATCATTTTGAAGGGGATAAGCACCCAAATTAGTTTCACCTTGATTCCACAAGAGCGGTTACCTTAGGGACCAACTTCTGCAGATGCTCGAGATCAAGGTCAGCCATTTCTAGCCTCCTCATCAGATGTAATCTTAATGAACAGTGTGTATGTGTGAGGGTGTGTAGGAGAGAGAGAGAGAGAAAGATGAAATATTGAGTGCCAGTCAGGACATATAGTATACCTGTGGGCCACTCCAAATGCCCCATACAGTATAGAAGAAGGATTTCAGAATATCCAGCTATATGTACTACATTTTCAATCTCTGGGCTCTGTGCTTCTATGTGGTGATCTCAATGTCAGGACTGCCGTTGAGGTGGACTATATAGACACAGAGGGAAACACCAATCTACTTTGAAAGACATCTCCTTAATCCAAAAATCCCTATTCGGAGAAAGAGTTATGGTTGTGTGGTTTACAAAATGGGGAGAACGCTACATCAGCTCTGCAAAAATCTACAGTTTCTATTGTTAATGGTAGAAGGTGACTCTCTTGGCAGATTCGCATATCAAATACAATTTTATGTCACATGCGCCAAACAAAAATGGTGTGAAATGCTTTGCTTACAAGTTTTTCCCCAACAATGCAGAGTTTAAAAATAATAATACAAATAAATAGTAAGACAAGGAATTTAATAAAATACACAAGAATGGAGCTACTGTATGCACAGATCAATGCGTAGAGGTACGAGATATTTAAGGTAGAACGAAGGCAAGGTACTGTAAAGTGACTAGGCATCACGATAGATAATGTAAATAGCAAAGTAGAGAACAGAGTAGCAGCAGAAGTGTGTGTGTGTGTGTGTGTGTGTGTGTGTGTGTGTGTGTGTGTGTGTGTGTGTGTGTGTAGTTCCTTCAGAAAGTACTCACACCCCAATCCAAGTTGCATGGATTGACTCTGTGTGCAATAATAGTGTTTGACATGATTTTTGAATGACTACCTCATCTCTGTACTCCACACACAATTACATACAATTATTTGTAAGGTCCCTCAGTCGAGAAGTGGTTTTCCAATGCCTTACAATTGGTCAAAATTGAAAAGGCAGACATTGAATATCCTGTTGAGCATGGTAAATTACACTTTGGATGGTGTATCAATAAACCCAGTCACTACAAATATACAAGCATCCATTCTAACTCATTTGCCGGAGAGGAAGGAAACCACTGAGGGATTTCACCATGAGGCCAATAGTGACTTTAAACCGTTCCATAATTTAATGGCTGTGATAGAGAAAACTGAGGACGGAAAACATCGTAGTTAATCCACAATACTAACCTAATTGACAGAGGGAAAGAAGGAAACCTAAAATATTCCAAAACATACACTAAAGTAATGCTGAAAATAAATTACACAGCAATTCACTTTTTGTCTTGAATACAAAGTGTTATGTTTGGGGCTGTAAAGGTTTTCTGGTGAAAGAGAAGCGGACCAAAAAGCAGCATGGTGGTTATTCATGTTCTTTAATATATAAAGAAACTACACATGAGATAACTAACAAAAACAACAAACGTGAGAAAACCTAAAACAGTCCTATCTGGTGCAATCACAGAGACAGAAACAATCACCCACCAACACACAGTGAAACCCAGGCTACCTAAGTATGATTCTCAATCAGAGACAACTAATGACACCTGCCTCTGATTGAGAACCATACTAGGCCGAAAGCATAGAAATACCCAAAACCTAGAAAAACAAACATAGACTGCCCACCCAACTCACTCCCTGACCATACTAACTAAATACAAAACACAGGAAATAAAGGTCAGAACGTGACAGGGGCAAATCCAGTACAACACATTACCGAGTACAACTCTCCATATTTTCAAGCATAGTGCTAGCTGCATCATGTTATGGGTATGCTTGTAATCATTAAGGACTGGGGAGTTTTTCAGAATAAAAAATAAACAGAATAGAGCTAAGCACAGGCCAAATTCTAGAGGAAAGCTGGTCTACTTTCCACCAGATATGAAGAGATGAATTCACCAGCAGAACAATAACCTAAAACACAAGGCCAAATCTACACTAGAGTTGCTTACCAAGAAGACAGTGAATGTTCCTGAGTGGCCGACATAGAGTTTTGACTTAAATCTACTTGAAAATCTATGGCTAAACCTGAAAATGATTGTCTAGTTGTCTAGCAATGATCAATAACCAATTTGACAGCTTTTTAATCCAGGCTGTAACACTACAAAATGTATGGATAAATCAAGGGGTATGAATACTTTCCGAAGGTACTGTATGTGTGTTTGTGTTGTGTCGGTGTGTGTGTGTGTGTTAGGGGTGTGTGTGCGTTTGTAGTGTGTGTGAACGTGTGTGGGTTTTGTGTGGGAGTGTATACTGTATATGGAACAGCTCTGTGCTAGGAGACAGTGTGGGGGATTACTCTATAACCTTCATTCCATATGAACGTGTTAATGCCTTTACATTCATGCCACAACTAGCCCTGTCAGACCACTGCCACATCACCCTTTATCTTAAAGGAAATATGGAGTCAACAACATTCCCAAACCAGGAACCATACCTATTCAATCTCCCATTTACAAATGGAAAAATACCAGTACACAGCACACGAGACAGCATTAAACAGCAAATCAATTGATAACATGCTGAACTGGTTTCAGCAGGTAACATTTTGCTTTCGGAAAGAAAACAATTTGGAAACAAATGAATTATATTGTACAAACTGGTAACATAATCATATACAAACAAAGTGCCCAAAGAGAAATGGTTTGGCAGTGAATGTATTACTGCCAGGAAAACGGTCAAACCAAAAACAAACCCCACAGACCAGGTTGGATGTATAAAATATTACCTGGCCCTAAAATGATATAAAAAGTTACTACAAGATCAAAACAAAAAGCTGTCTCCATGTCTAATGAGGTTGAAAAAATTTAAATGGCAATAAACCTAAACATGTTTATAAGAACATTCCATACATAATAATAAGAACATTCCATTCGAAATGGCAGCATTTTCAAAAACTACTTTGAAAAACTGTATGGAAATACAGAATGCCAGAAATGAACTTAGACTCAGACAAAATTAGTTGATAAATTACAACATTTAAAGACCAATGAAACCCATTAGATATAGCCATGACAATAACAGAGCTGAAAAAGAAAATCAAAGCCCTCAGTACAGTAAAGCCCTTGGGCCAGACAGTATCTGCACTGAGATGTTGAAGAGACAGCAGCCCTAAACTGCAGGATGCCATATTCAACACTCTTCAACCTAGTGTTGAAGGTAGATTATTTTCCAGTAATACGGAATAAAGACACGTAAACGGGCACTGAAGCTCTGAGGAGCGTGGCACCTGATGACACATGGATGGAGATAACGTGAGTGTTTCTTAAAGCTGACCTCTGATTGGTTGTTGAGCAGCCATTTTTAGTTGTGATGGGATATCTTTGCCCTCAGAATAGCCTCAATTTGTTGGGCCATGGACTCTACAAGGAGTTGAAACCATTCCACAGGGTTGCTGGCCCATGTTGACTCCAATGCTTCCCACAGTTGTGTCAAGTTGGCTGGATGTTCTTTGGGTGGTGGACCCTTCTTGAAACTGGAAACTTGAAAACCCCAGCAGTGTTGCAGTTCTTGACACACTCAAACTGGTGCACCTGGCACCTACTACCATACTTCGTTGAAAGGCACTCAAATCATTTGTCTTGCCCATTCACCCTCTGAATGGCACACATACACAATCCATGTCTCAATTTTCTCAAGGCTTAATAATCCTTCTCTAACCTGTCTCCTCCCCTTCATCTACACTGGTTGAAATGGATTTAACAGGTTGACATCAATAAGGGATCCTAGCTTTCACCTGGATTCACCTGGTCAGTCTATGTAATGAAAAGAGGTGTTCTTAATGCTTTGAACACTCAGTGTCTATAGAATCTAGTTTGACCGGTGGACACAAGAAGGATTCCAAAAGGGTTCTGCAGCTGTCGCCATAGGGGCACCATTTCTGGTTCCAGGTAGAACCTTTTTTGGTTCCAGGTAGAACTGTGTTGGCTTCCATGTGGAACGCTATGTGGAAAAGGTTTTACATGGAACCCAAAAGGGGATCTTCAAATGTTTCTCCTATGGGGACAGCCCGAAGAACCCTTTTTGGTTCTAGATAGGGGTGGCAGGTAGCCTGGCGGGTAGGAGTGTTGGGCCAGTAACCAAAAGGTTGCTGGATCGAATCGCCAAGCTAAAAAGGCAAAAATCTGTTGTTCTGCCACTGTGCAAGGCAGTTAACCCACTGTTCCCCGTGCACTGTGGATGTTGATTAAGGCAGCCCCCCAGACCACTGATTCAGAGGGGTTGGGAAGACACATTTCAGTTGAATGCATTCAGTTTTACAACGGACAAGCTATCCCCCTTTCTTTTTTTTATACAGCACCTTTTTTTCTAAAAGTGTAGTGATTAGTGCTCTTCTGTCTCGCCTGCCAAGTATGTCTCATTAGCAGTCAAATGAGGGGCGTTGCCTTTACAAACCAAGGTTTTGTGTTCATTTACAGACGTCAAGCTTACTGGGAAATCCTAGGAAGTCGTGCCAAGGGAGAAGCAGAACTGATCTTCAATGTACTCCGGCGCACAGAACGCATATACTTACAATTATCATGGGCGAGTCAGAATAGCGCTAATCATTAGTGTGCATCAGTCACACTAGGATAGGACTAATGGGAACACATCCACCTTCAGCAATTTATCACAATTCAACCCCTTATTGCAAAGCCATTAACCCTTTTGAATGGTGCCATTGCTTTGCTTAAATCACAATGAACAGCAGATTTGTAGCACTCAGGAGACATTTGCTTGTTATCAGCATTTACACAGTGACCTACGTTTCCTCTCTTGTTGGCATGCTAGACTGCCATGCCCTCTGGCAGGCTGATAGGGGTGCCATCTCTGCAAGGCATCTCCCTATTGTAAAAAGGTTCTCCAGAGCATTGTATATTTAGAATCTATTCAGTTTATCCCTGCATAGTACACACTGTGTGCTGGCGTAGTGCAAACTAAGATGAGTAGTGTGGACAGGAGGCCAAAGATCCGCTCAAGACTTATCTGCCAGATGACTCAGGGGGAAGGCTCCAACCAGGCAGCAATTTAATCAATCTGATTAAAGGGAAATTCTGTGTGTTTTTTTTAGCCACTCCAAGGCAGGCCAGTGGCCATTCATTGAATTCTGTCTTGTTTGCTCTTATCACTTGATGGTGGGTGTGTGCGTGCAAATGGACATTTAGGTAGAGGTATAGGAGTTAAAATACTTGACGAGAGTTGGGCAAATAGCTAGATCTGCCTAACAGGTTGGATGGACGTTTATGTACACTTACTATCTGTACAGCAATTCAGTTTTGTTTTGCAGAAGCATGTACAGTATGTCAGAAGCAGGGATGGAATTTTGTGATTTTAGGGGAAAGGCTATTTGGCCTTCAAGAGATATTTTGATTTGATTAACACTTTTTTGGTCACTATTGTTAGGTTCTTATTTTTTAGAGTAAATAACTCACAGACACTAGATAAGCTTTAACCAAGTTTAATTCTCCCCAAAGGTTCTGTACAGCTGTAAATCAGACAACCCAACATTTCTCCCAACACAGATACATACAGTGCCTTGCGAAAGTATTCGGCCCCCTTGAACTTTGCGACCTTTTGCCACATTTCAGGCTTCAAACATAAAGATATAAAACTGTATTTTTTTGTGAAGAATCAACAACAAGTGGGACACAATCATGAAGTGGAACGACATTTATTGGATATTTCAAACTTTTTTAACAAATCAAAAACTGAAAAATTGGGCGTGCAAAATTATTCAGCCCCCTTAAGTTAATACTTTGTAGCGCCACCTTTTGCTGCGATTACAGCTGTAAGTCGCTTGGGGTATGTCTCTATCAGTTTTGCACATCGAGAGACTGAATTTTTTTTTAGCTATAAAACTGCACACTCTGCCTGGCAACATGGAGGAGGGCCCCGCGCAACTGTGTTACGCTGCTGGTAACACTACAGTGACAAGCGTTTGTAACCCTGGCCAGGGGTCTCAGGAGGGGAGCCCCAGGGCAGTTACCAGATGCACTTATGGAGGAGCAACATGACCTTAACATGGAGGTCCCTACTGACTGGATACTCTGGAATCTGTGTGAACTTGATGAATCTGTTGTCATTCTCCAGGGATTTTAAGTTCGTGGACAGAAGATCAGGTTCTGTCCAAGTTGTTGTCTTTTCACTCAGTCTGGAATCTTCATTTTAAGGTAATTTTCCATTGCAGGGGACCGAGATTGAATGTTTTAAAGACACTTTGTGACACATGTTTTGTAAAAGCACTACACAAATGATTTTGGACTTTTGGAAAAACGTAAAACCCTTTCCGGCTGTCAAATTACCTGGTGGCCTCATGGGTGGGACATTATTCACTATTTTCATAATTTCCTTTTTATGAATTATATAAAGTGTAATATTGGAATGCAAACTCAAAATTGAATACATTTCAACTCTCTGTCTTCTTTTTTTAAAGCTCATAACTCATGTGAGGTGTGTGTGTGTGAGGTGTATACTTTGGTTTTCAAAGTAGATTTGTTTAAGACTACCAAGAAACACTGTGACCCTGACATAGCCTGCTGCAGTAAAAGGTTAAACAAATCTCGCAATGTCAGGGGAGTCTGGCTTTGACGGCGAAAAAAACATCTTCCTGTAGTTCCGAACACATCAGGCTGCATTACTATATCGGACAATGAAAAAGTCCTGAAAACAAAGGCTTTCCTACAAGAAAAGCAAAAATGTCCAAACTTCAATGGACAGTGGTGAAGGGCAGTGGACCGCTTAACAACAGATGTCGTGACATGGAAGCGAGCTAGCGAGCATCAAGATGCGTCACAGACAAGGACAGCGTTGGCTCCGAGAAAATCGTTCAGGATTCCGGTCGATCTCTGAGGACATCCAGAAAATGGAAAAAACTCCCAAAAATAACCCACGCTGTCGACGACGTCTTGGCACAGAGCAAAAACATTAGAGAGAAGAAAGCAGATAGAGTGAATGGAAAAAATAAACAGCTAAGTGTCAATGTTTTGTATTTTATGTTATGTTCACTTCAGGGAATGAATATGACTGAAATGATCTTACCTGAGCCAGGCATCCATCTGGGAGAGTTTGGTTCTCTGTCAAGCTGGACAGAAACCTTTTTCTTCCTCTCATAGAGATTCTGAGTAGACTGCGTAAACAACAGTTTGTGGTTGTATGTTCGTTATCCTCGGAATAGTGTGTGTGTGTGTGTGTGTGTGTGTGTGTGTGTGTGTGTGTGTGTGTGTGTGTGTGTGTGTGTGTGTGTGTGTGTGTGTGTGTGTGTGTGTGTGTGTGTGTGTGTGTGTGTGGTGTTTTGGAATGATTTCAAGTGTTTCACAGAAAAACACACAAGGGTGACTTAACAGCTCACAATGCATTGCCACTATTCATGGCCACAGGCAGTGCCAAGAGTGTGTCCCCTACAACATGTCTTTGTACAGATCCACTGCAGTTAATAGAAGAGGTAATAGAGTTGAGTATACCTAGTTTATATACTGTACGCATACACACACCACTTAAACACACCAGCATAAATGTTAACCTTGAACCACAGAGGACTTTTGTTAAGATGTTTCCTCAGTCTAATTGTAATTTTCATTCAGCCCATTGACTCAATCAATAGCTCCATCCCTGCAGCATTAGCAGGAAATCACATCCATTGCAAATATGCGTAAAAATCTCATTAGTCTCTCCCTCTGATGTTTTCTGAGCTTCTCCTTTGAACAGACTTTACACGTCGATATCCCTGTCGACTTGCAGTTAACTACGGGACATTCAATTCTACCCTCCAGAACATCAATAAAAGCGATGGATTGATTTATGTTCATTCTTTGGGGGGCACCTAACTTGAAGTCTTTTAATCAGTTTGACCGGAGATCTGTTTCACTTGAAGTGAGCAAATCACATGATCTAAGTCTGGCTCCAAGTCACAATGGTCATATATCACACCACGGGGTTGCTAATATTTAAAGCACAATAGTCAATAGCACTATTACTGTTTGTTACTACTCAGCAGCAGTACAGGATGCCACTTCTGGCTTGCTAAGTTCCTTTCTTAGTTCTTATCCTCTTTCAAAGCACTCTCTGCTCTCTAAGGCTGTTCAGCACTGCCCTGGACTGTACCAGTGGGTCAGCGTAATTCTCTGTGACTAAGTGGATATAACACACACGCACGCACACATATACACATGTCCACACACGCACGCATGCACACACAGATAGACACACACACACACACACACACAGACAGACAGACAGACAGACAGACAGACAGACAGACAGACAGACAGACAGACAGACAGACAGACAGACAGACAGACAGACAGACAGACAGACAGACAGACAGACAGACAGACAGACAGACAGACAGACAGACAGACAGACAGACAGACAGACAGACAGACAGACAGACAGACAGACAGACAGACAGACAGACAGACAGACAGACAGACAGACAGACAGACAGACAGACAGAGCCTTTTGCTGCCATCTCTCCATGGGTGAGGAAACCATTAAGCACGATACCTCTCCAAAACTATCTTGCTGTTCCCCACTCCCATTTGCCATCATTCATTAATTCTATAATTCATTTGCTTTCATTTTTTCTCTCGTTTCTCTCTTGCCCTCCCTCTCCCTCCTAAAACAGAGGTCCCGCCACCATGGAGACACATTTACAAATAAGCCTTTTTCTCAAATAAACTGTCAAATCTGCAACCAAGAGCAGAATTAAGTATTGCATGAAAGGAGAATAACAACCCCTCATTCTTTCTCTGTCCCCCTCTCTCACACTCTCTCGCTCTCTCTCACACTCTCTCGCTCTCGCTCTCTCCCTCTCTCCCTCTTTCTCTGCTCTCTCTCTCTCTCTCTCTCTCTCTCTCTCTCTCTCTCTCTCTCTCTCTCTCTCTCTCTCTCTCTCTCTCTCTCTCTGCTCTCTCTCTCTCTCTCCCTCTCTCTCTCTCTCTCTGTCATTCTCCATGTCTCTCTCTGGCTGTGCAGAAGTGTGACTGCTTGCTCAGTCTGGAAGCTTACTCGGCTGACCAGAAGCGACGTGTGTGTCAGTGTCTGAAGGACAACATTGAAAAGCAGCTCCAGCTCCAGAGGAGTGCGCCGTTCTCCCCTCCTGCTGACCAGGTAGGAGTCACACACACTGTCATGCAGGTGAAAGAGGACCCAAAAGCGACTTAACAGAAACAGAGTTTATTTAAGTCCAAACAGGGAATAACAGAAATCCTCTAGTCTGTAGAGGGGAATAACTGGAGAAGCGGCCACAGACTGCAGGTCGCCGGGTAGGCGCAGGCCGTAGTAGACAGAGACACCTGCTCACACGCAGCATCTGATGAAGGCAAAAACACGACAGGACAGGGCGATACACAATCACAGCAAAAACACGACAGGACAGGGCGAAACGCAATCACAGCATGGTGAATACTAAACAAGGAACCGACGGGACAGGAACGGAACACAAAGGAATAAATAGGGACTCTAATCAGGGGAAAGGATCGGGAACAGGTGTGGGAAGACTAAATGATGATTAGGGGAATAGGAACAGCTGGGAGCAGGAACGGAACGATAGAGAGAAGAGAGAGCGAGAGAGTGAGAGGGGGAGGGGGAGAGAGAGGGATAGAAAGAGGGAAAGAACCCAATAAGACCAGCAGAGGGAAACGAACAGAATGGGGAGCACAGGGACAAGACATGATAATAAATGACAAACATGACACACACCCTCATCCTGCCACTTATTGGCTCATTTGTGATCACAATCATCCCTGCTCCAGTTCACTCACCGGGTCATTGCTGAAGCACATGGCTTGTACTATACATATGGTCAGAGCCAATCAGTGCACAGTGTGTGACTGTGCTTCTCCAATGCAGTCTGCTGCTGTATCCCTTTTTTATCATATCAAATCCAAATAAAATAAAATAGTATTTGTAACATGCACCGAACACAATGGATGTAGACTTTATCGTGAAATGCTTGCTTACAAGCTCTTCTCAATGATGCAGAGTAAAAAAACACAAATATAAAAACACAATAGTAATACAATACACAAGAATGGAGCTATGTACAGGAGGTACCAGTACCAGATCAATGTGCAGAGTTGCGAGGTGTGTACAAGGTGTGTGTGTGCATGTGTTTGTGTTGCATCGGTATGTGTGTGTGTGTTATGTATTATGTATGTAAATGTACTGTATGTTAATGTGAGAGTGTCAGTGTAGTGTATGTATTTAGTGTGTAAACAGTGAGCTTCACAATTATTGAAACAGTACATGTTTTGTTGTTTTGGTTCTCTACTTCTGCACTTTGGATTTAAATGATACATTAACTACAAGATTAAAGTGCAGATTGTCAACTTGAATTATAGGGTATTTTCATCCATATCGGGTGAACAGTTTAGAAATGAAAGCACTTTCTGTACATAGTCCCCATTTCAGTGGACCAAAAGTAGGAACTCTGGAGCTCTGTCAGTCCATTTTAGTGGACCAAAAGTATTGGGACAAATTCACTTCTATGTGTATTATGTGTATTAACTAAAACAATAATAAGTATTTGGTCCCATATTTCTAGCTTGTTCGGATGTTGTCTGTAGTCCATGGCTTCTGGTTGGGGAATGTACGTACAGTCACTGTGGGAACGACGTCATCATTGCACTTATTGATGAATCCAGTGAAGGATGTGGTGTACTCCTCAATGCCATCGGAGGAATCCCGGAACATATTCCAGTCTGTGTTACCAAAACAGTCCTGTAGCTTAGCATCTGCTTCATCTGACCACTTTTTTATTGATCAAGTCACTCGTGCTTCCTGCTTTAATTTTTGCTTGTAAGCATGAACCAGAAGGATAGAATTATGGTCAGATTTGCCAAATGGAGGTTGAGGAAGAGCTTTGTATGTGTCTCTATGTGTGGAGTAAAGGTGGTCCAGAGTTTTTCTTCCCTGCATTAAAGTCCTTGGCAACTTGGAGCGCCGCCTCTTGGTGAGCGTTTTCCTTTTAGCTTATGGCGGAATACAGCTCATTCAGTGTGGTCTTAGTGCCAGCATCCGTCTCTGGTGGTATGTAGACAGCTATGAAAAATACAGATGAAAACTCTCTAGGTAGGTAGTATGGTCTACAGCTTATCATGAGATACTCTACCTCAGGCGAGCAAAACCTTGAGACTTCCTTAGATATTGTGCACCAGCTGTTATTTACGAAATACATAGTCCGCCGCCCCTTGTCTTACCAGACGCTGCTGTTCTAAAACATGTATCCGGTTTGCAACAAGGCACTATAGTAATAGTGCAAAAAACATAGCACTGTAATGACCTTTTAGTCAAAGTGTTATGTTTGTGACAAATCCAATACAACACATTATTGAGTACCATTCATAATTTCAAGCATACTGATGGCTGCATCATGTTATGAGTATGATTGTAATCATTTAGGACTGGCGAGTTCTCAGGATTGAAAAGGAATAGAGCTAGGCAGAGGACAGTTCTTTTAAACTGCACACGCTGCAACTTTTACCAAGCGATCACACCAGACTGGAAATAATAAGCTTGTTCTACTGTAATCTACACCGTGTGAAAATGAATCACTCACATCGATATTGTATTTTAATAAACCCAATATATTGATCTGTTTTAAGCAATAGATTTTGTGAGATTGTGATGACTACACAGACAATTCTTCAGTGTTGAATCAACAGTGTGTCCACACTTTCAAGTGTTTAATTAACAGTGTGCTTAGTGCGAACGCTGCTACACTTTGTCAGTGTTAGATAATTAACACTTTTAGTGTTATGCAATAACACCTCAGTATTTTTCACACAAGGAAGTGTATTTGCGCTAATGGAGTTATTCAGTAACACCTCAATTTTCAGGTGCACTTTTTTTAAAGAATGAAGGGCGTCTAAAGTCTGCTAACGTGCTAGGCTAATTAAGCCAATAAATCAGTATTGGCATTACATTGAATGCTAGTTCCCGCTTTGGTTGAAATTTAGCTTAATTTTGAACAGAAGATATCTAGCTCACTCTTTTGAGTGTTAAGATAGTTTTTTTTATGAGGTAATATGCTTGTGTAAACACTTCATGTATGCATAGTTTGCCAATACTCTGTTTACATGGTCAGATAGCTAGCTAGTTCTGCAAGTCAATTTGCTTTGGCTAACAATCTTCCATGTTAGCTCGTGGTTGGAATTTATTCAGTCATTCTATTCAGTCATATTTGTATACTTTATATTCATGTTATGTAAATACACTATCTTGTTTTATGTAGCGAATGTACATTTTTTTCACATATTCACATACAGTGGGGCAAAAAAGTTTAGTCAGCCACCAATTGTGCAAGTTCTCCCACTTAAAAAGGCCTGTAATTCTCATCATAGGTCAACTTCAACTATGACAGACAAAATGAGAGAAAAAAATCCAGAAAATCACATTGTAGGATTTTTTATGAATTTATTTGCAAATTATGGTGGAAAATAAGTATTTGGTCACCTACAAACAAGCAAGATTTCTGGCTTTCACAGACCTGTAACTTCTTCTTTAAGAGGCTCCTCTGTCCTCCACTCCTCTACCTGTATTAATGGCACCTTTTTGAACTTGTTATCAGTATAAAAGACACCTGTCCACAACCTCAAACAGTCACACTCCAAACACCACTATGGCCAAGACCAAAGAGCTGTGAAAGGACACCAGAAACAAAATTGTAGACCTGCACCAGGCTGGGAAGACTGAATCTGCAATAGGTAAGCAGCTTAATTTGAAGAAATCAACTGTGGGAGCAATTATTAGGAAATGGAAGACATACAAAACCACTGATAATCTCCCTCGATCTGGGGCTCCACGCAAGATCTCACACCGTGGGTTCAAAATAATCACAAGAACGGTGAGCGAAAATCCCAATACCACATGGGGGGACCTAGTGAATGACCTGCAGAGATCTGGGACCAAAGTAACAAAGCCTACCATCAGTAACACACTACGCCGCCAGGACTCAAATCCTGCAGTGCCAGATTTACTTAATGTCTCTGGAGCGGGAACCCTCACCGCCGACCACTGACTAGAGGACGTGAGTGGCGCCTCTGGACTGGAGGGAGACTCTTGCGGATGCGGACTGGAGGAGACTCTTGCGGATGCGGACTGGAGGGAGACTCTTGCGGATGCGGACTGGAGGGAGACTCTTGCGGATGCGGACTGGAGGGAGACTCTTGCGGATGCGGACTGGAGGGAGACTCTGCCGGATGCGGACTGGAGGGAGACTCTGCCGGATGCGGACTGGAGGGAGACTCTGCCGGATGCGGACTGGAGGGAGACTCTGCCGGATGCGGACTGGAGGGAGACTCTGCCGGATGCGGACTGGAGGGAGACTCTGGCGGATGCGAACAGTGACTCATCGTGGTAGTCTGTAGACTGTCGCCGGACGCTCTGGACTGGGTACTGTCGC